>NC_041395.2:235104637-235187137 GCF_900747795.2 Erpetoichthys calabaricus
AAGACTCTCGTTCTATGTTCCCGTGAGACGCACCGTGGCAGGTCTCTTTCATCTTGCGGGTCTTTAAGTTATCTTCCGAGAAAGATCACGTATCGTAGACTATCAGGACAGGATTTCTTTTTATAATAGATAACTTTTCATTAGTTGTAGCTGCTGTCTTGTCTCGCAAGCATACTAGATTATGATAAATTGTATCATGGTCCTTTGATGACATATTACAGTTTTACATTTAAACTTTTGTTCTCTATCTCTAGGAGACTAACCTTTTTCCTATATTCCTGTGGTTTTGCTCTAAGCCCTAAACTTTTGCGAGTTTTTAAGTGGTGAGCCGTCGGTCTGCCCTCTTTCACTAATGTGTGTGCCACTATGTGCTTCAAGTTTTCTAAGCATTTCCACCTGTGCTAGTTTTTGCTTTAATGCCACCGTTAAGCCTAGATAGAATATGTCCACAGTCTTGCCTTTGAATTTTCTGTTTCTCTTCCTGTTTATTAACAAGGTTTAGTTAAGGTTTACTTTCTCGTTCACTCAGTTTAACACAGAGATTCCTCAGCCCTTCTATGCAAGTCGGTAGTTCATTGTGTTTAAGCAATAAATCTCTTTCTACGTCCAAGTGAATGCTTGTGTTATTTTGTACTTTTGAGTTTGTTTTAATTATCACAGTTACCTTATAAAAAGTCTCTTTCAGGCTTGATTTGCCTGCGAATGGATGCCTGTAAATAATGAAGAAATTTAACTTCCATACCTGTTAGGTGGCATTCAACTATATAGGAAAAGTGAGAATTTGACTTAAATTAAATATCAGTGTTGCTTTCAACAATAAATAAGGTACAAGTCTTACCAAATTTATTTTTTTTTTTACCTTCCTCTGCAGGAGGCAGTCTCCAGCTGTTAGATTTATATTAAGGTAACTGAAGCCCGAATATTTTATGAAACAGAAAAATACAATTTATTGATGAATACAAGGCGTATAGAAATATAACTGCTTATATACATGTATGACAAGACAGACAAACATGTAACACAGAAGAGGCTGGCTGTTTATTGGCCCTGTTCGAATTGTAATTTATCTTAGCACAGATAAACAGTTTTTTTTTTTTTTAGAGATGGTGTCTGATGTTGCATAGAGTTGTTGCTGTTATTGTGCCAGGCTCAAGTGGAGGATTCTTCTCTTTGCGCTGCAGTCCTTTCTTCATTGTGTTTTGTGCTTTCCTCACTTTCCTCAGTTGTTCCTGAGTCATCAGCAACTTTATAGTGAGAAGCATTACTCTTTCTGAAACAAGAGTTTAGATGCTAAAGTTCCCTTCTTGAAGTAGTAACTGCTTCACAGACTTCTTAGACTGCAACAAAGCTTGGCTTGGCAGAGTGGATGTCAGCTTTCAGGACCTCAAAGAGAAATCAGTGAGTTAACTCTCTGAAACCTAAAAGCTGAAGAAGTCATTTTGGGGAGTGCTGACAGATTTTCCCCAAGTACAGAAGAGTGCAGGTAAATTTTGAAGAAAGGTATAACTTCTTGTGATTGGATTAAAGTCGCTTCCAATTAGAAAATCACTCCTTCCTCTTTGGCATGGTATTTTGTCCATCACAGTTGTCACATGTTTAAATGCAGCTCTTTGTACAGACTTGGGTGACCATTTGGCACCTTCTGTCTCAAGGAGTCTAAAAGTGACCTCTTCAAATATGTTAGTTCAGCTCTGATTTACACCTTTGTTATCAGATGAAGTTTATCAAGATCCTGGTACAGTAAGAGTTCAGCTACCTTTTGGAATGTAGGTTGGGGGAAGGTGAAGCTACCTCCCTGTTAAATCTGCTGTCTTAACAGGCCTTGGGTATCACTAAAGCCTAACGGAATGGACAATGCCCACTTTGGTTTACATCAGCCAGTTTGTGAAGACCATAGTTATTATTTATGGTGTTTTTAGAATTACCTTAATAAGCAAAATACTGTATATGCAGTATGTGCTGTACTTGCAGTTGATGTACAAGCAAAACAGCCAAATTTAAGCAATTGTATTTTAATTGAGTGTGTTTATGTATGTCTGAGCACTGTGAGTTTACTTTCAAATCTTGTGTAAGGCAAATTGCTTGCTCATTCTGCATTAATCTATGCTGTGGGAGAGGTCTTGTAAAATTAAATTGTAGAATGACAACTTTGTAATGAGTAAAAGAGAGATGGAATTAACAGATGAAAAACTAAAGTGGATTTTGCAGTAACGGAACCTAACCCAACCCAACAAACTGATGAGGAAGGCAGGCTCTGACAAGAATAAAATATGAAGGCAGAAAAACAAACGTGGAGTACTTCAGAATCACAAGCTGTCAGCTGAATGTATGGATTTAACATTTGGTCAGAGTTTGTTACTGTTATTTTGAAAATGTTTATTTCACTGATTCATTATTACATTTTGAATGAAATATTGTTTTGTTTAATAAAAAAATTACACTGACATTTGTAGTTGTAATATTCTGTTCAATAAAAATATTTTTTCCTGAATTGTGTTTTTGTATTATTTTTTCTCTCTTATTCACTTTTTTGCATTTAAAACTATTTAGTCTTAGTCCCAGTGGAGTGCTACATACATAAAGCAGTCACACTGGTCGTGTGGTGGGACCTTAGAGAGGAGCAGAAGCAACTCGAGACACAAATCAAAATTGTGTTAGGTCACTGACACTTTACTGTTCGTTAATAAGAAAACCTTCATACCTTGTTAGCAATCAATCGTTATTGCTAGGATTCCTTATATTAATTTTTACATTTTATAAAACTCACATTAAGTTACTAGGCCTTTGATTTCCTACTTTTCACATAAAACTACAATATTGTTAATCATTATTAATGTTTTTTGTAGTGACCTAATCCTGACAAATTTCTCTTTCTTGAAATTGCATCTTCTCGCAAGCCTCAGAGGGGAAGCAAAATTTACCTTTAGAACAAATTGAAATTACTTAAGCAACAACATTTTTAAAAAGCAGAAATACACCAATTCTGTCAAATCAGCTCTGTCTTTGTGAGACTTCAGGATGTTTGCAGGTGTGCCCTTCGATCACAAAAATACACAAATACAACATGGAATTTACCTGCAAAATACGCTGACTTTTAAATTTTGAAAGCCTCAGATCTCAGCTCATGTATCAGACATCAAGACCTGAACAACAATCCATCAGGATTAGAGCTCGGCCTAACAGTCCACCTCATTTTATCTTGGCAGTGAAGAGAAAAGGAAAGAAGGAGAGGATGCAGGAGTGACATTAATGATTCAGTATAAAATTTAAATATGTCTGTATAGTTTAAAAAATTCACATCTATCTGTGTATTGAAACTGTAGTGTATCCAGCATGAAGTATTATGGTGCTATAGCCTTTAAACAAACAATGTGCTAAAACCAGGAACCTACTAAGGTTAAGATTAATGTTCAAAACAAATATAAACAGAAAAATATTTTAAAAACAATCACCTTTTTGTGTGACAAAAGTGCCAGTTGTGTTACAAAATTACCCTTTTTTGGCATGTTACTTAAAAGCCTGACTTGTGTTACAAAAAGGCCGTACAAGTTACAAATGTTCCCTGTGCTGTGGTACAAATGTGCCTTAAAGTTACAAATGTTCCCTGTAGGTTACAAATGGGCCATTTAGTAGTTACAAAAAGGCCCTAACATCTATCTATCTATCTATCTATCTAAGCCTCTGCTGAAAAAAGTGAGGGAGAGAGAGGAAAGGACCAAAAAAATGAATATTTAAGGTAGAACAGATATGCTGGGTGGGAAAATGGATGGTTGAAAGTTCTTGGCAGCAGACCAGAATACTTTACCTGGTAGACATCCCTGGAACATATGCATAAATGTGTATGACATTTCAGCAGGTAAAGATGATGAGAGATGTCACAAAATAAATACTTTGGTACCAAGTTGATGCCAAAATTAAAATGTAATGGTTCTAGTTTTTATGATAACGATGATACCTACTGCAATCCAAATTTGTCTGCAAATAGAGTAATTATTTTTGAATGCCCACTAGCAAATGAGAAAGAAATGAGTAAAAACTACATAAAGTGGCTCACAGTACTACTGCTGCAGCTAAAACACAGTAAACATAATATAGTAAAACCTTGATTATCTGGTAGGGGACCGAGGCAGTGACAGATAATAGAAAGAACGAATAACAGAACAGCTACTTTAAAAATGAAATACAGTAGATTAGTTTAGCAAATAGCCATTTCTTTAGAAAACAAAACTATATTAACAAAATATAGTATTAACAAAATCTATATAAATAAAATTCTTTTCGTGTTTGACCACGGGTAACGGAAATTACGTATGACCACAGAACATTATTATAACACAGGAACTAATCACTTTGTTTGTGGACGCCATTTTTATATCGTCTTTACGAATTGTTATTATTTGTGTGAGAGTTATTTTACTGATATTGAAAAGAAGTAAACACAAACACGCAGATCTATCCCATAGAACTGCGCCCTGCGTCACACTCTCCCAGCCCTCCTCTCTGGACTCCAGTGCTGAGCTGTCCACCTCCAGGTGCGTTCTCACAGAGAAAACTGCCACATTGTAACTTATTTTTAATTCGCAGTACTTGATAGTACAAGTGGTGAAGAAAACAGCTTTGCGTCTTTCTATTTTTTAACTGCGCTGAGCTGTAAACAGTGTGAAGACGAGAGGGGTCGTGAGAACAAAGTGGACGCTGGGAGGCTCAGAATGTCGGGCTTTTCTTCCGGGTCAACAGCTTCACAGTTTTGGGCAGCATCCTCTCTTCTCGCAGTGTTTGTCACACTTCAAGTGCCCCGTCGGCTCCTGGGAGAGTGGAAATCTTTGCGAATAACTGTAATCGGCGCTATCGAAGTGGGACTCTCTTGCTAAATTGTGATGCACGGCTACTTACTGTCCCTTAAGATGAATTCAGGTCACTAAAACCCCGCAACATTCAAGGTTGCTTTTGTGATGAATTCTTTTAATAAGATGGAGGGTTTACATCTAAAAAGATGTACCGACCTCTTCATGTTAAGTATTGGACTTGGGAATTGTTTGGACCTTCTGCCCGTTAAGCACAGAAAGGCAGCGTCCACATTTCTCAGAATAATTTTTCTCTTAAATCACAGGCACATCGTGCAAGGTGGTCAAGCAGGTAGTTTGCCCGAAACCAATGCAGTAGTACTCAATGTATCTTTACTTCTTAAATGTTAATGTTTGACTGTTTAATAATTTATACACTTCTTATATCTTCTTCAAATTCTTTTATCAAAATGTTTTACTACTTAATAATTAATATTTATATAATTTCTATGTTATTGTAGATGCTCTTTATTTGTTTAAAAATAACACTGGTAATTAACAAACTTATTTTATAAATACTACATTTTAGTTTTTTCCCCCTTGCACTCAGTGAGCGAAGCCACTGGGTAATCAGCTAGTTAGTTCATATTATATTGTAACAACCAGCGTAATAAGCAGATACAACTCTGAGGTACTTGAGATGTCTTCATTCCATAGCAAATGGTGCCCTGTCTTGTGCTCCGTAATCCAGATAACAGAGTATACCTCCAAAAACAATAGAAAAAAGCTTTCCCTACCAATCAGTTTATCTCCTGCCACTCACATTTTGTCTTTCTCTATACTACAAACACTCCTGCTTATTGTCTCCTGACTCTCTACTAGTGCTGGGCGGTATACCGGTTCATACTGAAAACTGTTTTTTATTTTTTTTATGATATGGATTTTTCTTATACCGCAACACCGGTTTAAATTGCCTAAACGACGTTCGGAACGTGGGGCAGCGGGAAACTGTTCAAGTGGGGACCTTTTCACTGCTACACCGCTAAACACAGATTTGTTGCACTAGGGCTCTTTTTCACTGCTACACCACCAAATAGTGGGCGGTAGCATAGGTATGCCGCGCGGTGAAAATGGACAGAGAGCCGAAAAAAAGCAGTCACGTCTGTCGCCTGGAGATGCTTTAGTTTTAAAAGGTCAGATGTGTAAATACTGTTTCTATACTACTGGATAATACTGCAAGCCAAGTTGTACTTGTTTTATTTGTTTTCAATACAGTGTAATGTACCTGGGTACGGTGCAATAGTGTGACGACATTTTGATTTTATTCTCGACATTTCCACTTTAATCTTGACGCTTATGACGAGAATATATTCTTTTGACTTTATTCTTGTAATTTGTCATTAAAGTAGAACATCGTAAACTAAACTTCTTCATAAAATGAATATTTAATTTACTAGATTTTCTCAAACCCCGTCATGAGTTATATAGCACATTAAATGCTTTGTGTTAAGTGATTCGTTCAGAGATGGGCGCAACTCTGAATGGATGGCATAATTAAACATGTATAACGAAGATATTTTTAAAGTTCTGAACACTCCGTGGGCTAAGTTTATAACTAGTTTTAATTTCACAAAGACGTTTATCGTGTGGTGATTGGTTATGTGGTTATGTGATGAAAGAAAAAGGAAGGATAGGAACTGGGGTTTTGGTAGCCTACGTCAGATAGAGACAGCATGCATGCAATAAAGATAGCCCGCTCAGAAGAACATGCATTGAATTCTGTGTTCGTGTCTCCGACCACCAGATCACAAACCCAACATTTACACAGTATTTAAGTTAAACCTGTGCGATAGCTTTTCATACATCCAGTTTTTTGGAGCCTCGTCACACCTGCCATAAAGTTCTCTACACTGAACATACACCTGGGGACCCCTTACTGAGAGGGAGCAGCACTACCGCCTCACTACCGTGCATGTGTAATACCTGCTTTAATGCATTTCATCATGAAAATTATATCAAGTATTTATCTTAGCATTCTAAATTTTCAGAAAGCAGCAATATCATGAAGTGAATGGATTCTGTATGGTGATCGCTGTCTTCTCTTAGTGCGGAGGAAGTCGGTTTAAGAAGCGTAGTGATTAACCACTGGGTCGGGGAACGTAACACAAAGCATTTAATGTGCTGGATTAATTTATGACGGGGTAAATTAAGTAATTGATTAAACATTGATTTTAGGAAGAAGTTTAGTTTACGACATTCTACTTTAATTATGAAGTAAACTATGAGAATAAAGTGGAAATGTCGACTTTAATCTTAACACATAGTTTGTTTTTTTCTCCCCTGTATAGCTTAGCTTGAAGCAAGGTCCATATTAATGCAGTTTGCCTAAATGATGGTTCAGCTGGTAAAGATGTCATCACCAAGTTGCACTTGTTGTATTTTATTTTAATTTGGTGAATACTGTGTAATGCACCTGGGCTTGAAGTCTTGAAGTAATAGTGCAAGTATCAGTAATAATACTATTTTTTATTTTATTGTTATTATGTATTAGTTTAAATATTATGCAGTTTAATGATGATAAAGTTGTTTAAAAAGTCACTTTAACGTGTCAGTGGACAGAGATTGTTAACATTAACAGAAAATGTAGTTGGTTTACAAAAAATATTTACTATTTATTCCTTTTCGAAGACATATTTGATGCAATACAATTTTTGACAAGCGCTTCTGGATATTTTACTAAGTCTAAATGCCTCTTTGTTTGGTTGAAAATATGTTGTCAAAATTATAGTTTGTTTTTGCAAAATTTGTTCAATAAAAAGGTTCTATATTTTGACTGCATCTGTCATGCAGTGTGATACCTTCTCCATTAGTGCCACCCCCTTGAAAACTATCACTTTATGGGGCAATGCAAAATTATATTATATTAATACTTGTGTGCACATTAAAATGTTTTTTTTTGTACAATGTACAATGCTCTTGACAGTGGAATAGGTTATTCTTAGCCAGTAATTGCAGTGGAAAATGTGGTTGACATCCACTCATGCATGGGGAAAAAAATACCGTTGAATACCGTGAAACCGGGATAATTTAGAAAAATACCGTGATATAGAATTTTGGTCATACCGCCCACCCCTACTCTCTACTCAAAACTTCCTTCTGCTGCACCTTCCTTTTTTCCTAACTTCTTTCTCCTAACTTTTCCTGTCACTCATCTCCTAAAAGGTGTGTCTGCCCATTACTTAAAGCATTCATTCCACCCTTTCTGCTCCTGCACAGCACTTCACAAGCTGCTACACGTCACAACATATTAATTAACAAAACATAACAATTTAAAAAGAAAATTACAGTACAGAATAGCATTAACATTAATACAGAATAGCATTACTGTTAGTTTCCACTTTTGATACGTTTTTCAATTTTGTCGGCATCACACTTCATATTGTTCACTGTTGTTCTTCTTACTCCATAAATTGAAACGATACATGAAGCACTTTTGCTGTTTCGTAAATGTTTAATTTTAATCTTTCATGACAATTCCAACACCACAGGCATAAATTTATTGGCCATAACATTCTATAGCAGATTAATTCTAACAAAAGAGAAAAGCTATGAAACAGTGTTAAAACTGAAGGTATGTAACTGAAACTGTGATTTCAAAATGCTGCATGACAAGTGGTGCTGGGGAAGAACAATATGTGCTAGCACAAGATAGTTGTTCCAATGTGCATAGCTTGCTGTGTACAGTACTGCACAGTAGTAGTACAGTATGAGGTAGGCACAATGGCATGCATAGGTTTTTTTTGTGGCCCAAAAAAATGGTTAATGGAGAGTGACGGATAATCGAGGTTTTACTGAACGTCTAAAAAAGACATGGCATAAGTCATGTGTGTTAATTATTTGACTGTGAGGCAAATTGATTCCAGTCTATAAACTCTAGAGGATTATCTGTGCAAGGGCTGGGAGATATGGACGAAAAATCGTGTATCGATATATTTTGTTTATTTGTTTAATTACTTGTTGTGTTCTACATATATGTCTGCACTGAAGGAGCTACTTTTAATCTCATTTATGTACTAAGTCGTCTTCAGTTATAACTTGTGTGTCATGCCCCTCCATGTTGCGAGACAGTTGTTAGAATGCACACGAGCATGATTTGGGGCGGGGCTGCAAGCAGAACACAGTAGTGAAGTCTGGAGCAGGCAGTGAGAGAAGAAAGAAGGCTTTCTGCAACATTAAACCTAAACTTTATTTAAACTCAATATTAACTATACTGCCTCAATCCATATCCAAATATTGCCCAGCCCTGATCTGTGCCAAAATCCAATCTAATCCATGCTGTAAAATGCACTGAAATGCAATGTTTATTCATATCATGCAGTTAGTTTTGGCATTTTTTTCTGTTTATAATTAATAAAAAATCATTCAAATGATTTATTACTTTTTAATAAAGCATGTAGAATTTAGGCCGCTTTGAAATGCTGAATAAAAACATACTGTAATTTAATTCATATCCATTAGATGAAGCACTGCATGTTCCTTAGCTAAAAGTCAAGCAAACTGATTACATTTCACCTATAAGTCTGTATGGAGTGCACTGCTTCTCCCCCAAACCCCCCCCCCCCCAAGTTTGTTGTTTTTAATTATGATAGACAAAAATTGTGTCAAAATTAAATGCTGACATAAACATGCAATGTATTATGCACATTGAATGTAAATTTAATTTTGCCATTAATAGTCCTCCACCATAAATATTATCTCTGAATCAATAAAAAAAATTAGTAGGAAACACATTGTCTGTTCAGATTTTAATGAGACAGTGTTATGATTGTTGTGTTAATGAATCTATTTTTTTGTGGTGTATGTATACTGTTAACCATTATGTGTGCGCATCCGCATTGATACAAGTATATTACAAGGTAGAATTTTGTAAGACACAACCGACATACCATGATTTAGACTTCAAGCAGTTTAGTTTTGGTTTAGAAATACACGTTGCTATTTTTGCTTGAGAGAACTGTTTATTGCTTTATAGGCAACTACGCTGTATACTGTATAACAACTGTCCAGTCTTGTTGAATACAGGTAATCTTTTTCAGGACATTTTGTGTATTACATTTTTGTCTGTGTTGTTCCTTTGACCTTCTATCTGGTTTCCTGATATGCCTGAACAGGTTTCTGACATGTATTAACCCTTTATGCTATTTCTTTAAGATGAATGCTATGTTACCCTAAAATTAGTCTTCTATAAGCTCAGTGAAGAAATTGGAATCTTTCTGTTTCATTTTAAATATTGAAACTGTTAAAGAACTCCCCCCCCCCCCCCCCCCCCCATTCAAAAGAACTTTCTGCTTTACTTTCAAAACTGAGTTTGACCATCCTTCACAAACACTAGGACCATTAGACATAAGGAAAAACCATTTTCATATTCAAGCGTTGTGTGCATGGCAGGGATTGTTTAGCATAACTGGCCATCCTCCCATACTAGTCTGGGATATAAGCTTGCATACTGTTTTCTGTGCAGACAATGGGGCTCCGCCCCCTGCTCGCTTCGCTCGCCTACCCCCGGGGTAGGGTAACCTGAAATACATTGATGAATGTCTGAGATATATCGAATTGTAAAGGTGTAGATGACGAACAAAGGAAGTAAAGAACCCATAGCATGGCACATTAGAAGGATCTATTGGAATACTTCTTTATACACAACATTTGTAGTAAAATCATTGATAGAGTGCGTCATCTGGATCTAACACGTAGATCTGTGCATATTTGCGTTCGTGATTTGGCTCAGGGTGCACTTTTGCAATCCGATGTAATATTTGTCTACATACGCGAAAGCAGTATGGGCCATTGCCAGCTGGTGGCCTGATATTTACCCTGGTAGATGTAAAAGCAAATGAACTATTGTAGGATCTAATGCAGTCCATAATGTTTTTACTTTCAGCTACATCGTTAGTTAGAAACATCCGTAGATATTAAGGGTATTCATCTAAAGGAGGCAGTCTAACCTGACCCCTTTGACAACAACGTGTAAACTCATTAGTTGTATTGCCAGTTGTTTCTTCAGGGAAGTTAAGTGAATGACAATGATAGCAAATGATATTCATTAATGCTAATGAATGTTCATTAATAATGGACGCACTTAAAACCAAAAAGCCGTCAACCTGGGTGGGACGCTACAATACTTTCTAATTTTACTGCTTTCATATTGTGTACCTTTGTCTGCATGTGTATCGCGCCATCGTTCGTTTGAGCGTTTTAAATTGCACTGCTTTCATAATCTCTTATCTGCCTTTTTTTCTCTCCGATGCCTTTGGGTGTCTATTCTCCGTATTCGAGTTTTTCTGTTTGTCCATGTGATTTATTGATTGTCATAGCAAAAGCTATTCTCACGGTAAACTGTAAACATTTTACTACGAATGGCATATCACGATCTCCTTTGGTGTGTAATGTTACTCACGGAATATATATATCACCTTTCTTTTTGCCTGTTAAAATTTGCATCAGTTCTCCGAGATCATCAATATACACCCGACCGAATTGTGTACTCTTTGAAATTTAACTTGTCGTTCCTTTAACTGTTGTGGGACCACAGATTCTCATAGCATATGATCCATTATTGTGTAAATCCACGTTTTGTCCATTGAATGATGCGAATGTGAAAAGACTTTGTTGTCTACTCTTTTTTTTTTTTCAGACCTCAATTTGTCCTGGTATTTTTTCAATTACACCTGGATGTGATGATTAATCACCTTTTGTTTGCGGTAATGCAATCGTTTCTATCTTTTCTTTGATACTGTACTGACTGACATGACAAAGTGTCACAAAAGTTTTACCTGAACAATCGCTGACTTCCTAACCCCAAACACAACTTTCTAGCACCCTCTCCAACGCCCCCCCCATTACCGCATGAAATCAATACCCCGCTATCAGTCCTCCGTGCTGTACTCCGCCTTCCGTCAATCGAACCTAACAGTCACTTAAAACCAAAAAGCCCTCAACCTGGGTGGGACGCTACAATACTTCTGAATTTTACTGCTTCCATATTCTGTACCTTTGTCTGCATGTGTATCGTGCCATCGTTTGTTTGAGCCTTTCGAATTCCACTGTTTTCATAATCTCTTATCTGCCTTTTTTTCTCTCCAATGCCTTTGGGTCTCTATTCTCCGTATTGTCCTTATACGCTTTCTATGCGCTGAGAGCACATGATTTGTATGTACTATGTACTTTTACACGATTGATTTTTTTTTTGATCGGTGTGCTCTTATATATTCCGTACTATCTTTGTGGACCTTTGCGGACCCCGTAGTGTCTTAACCCATGCCTGCTTTGCTTCCGCAGTTTCTGACGCTTGTTGTAGGCGCCTGCGTTCATTGATCTTATCCAGGTCGGCTCGTGTGTGTATCGTTGAGCTGTATTGTGTTTGAATTTGGTGTAAAGCGTTCAGCGATTTGTACAATCCCAAGCAGCACATTATTCCTAACCTCACTCCACAGTAGTGCCACTCACAATATGGCAGTTCTTTTATTTGCTATTTCCGTTAGTTGAGCTGTACGCGCCTGCAGATAGCAAAAGTCAATAGTGTCGGCCCCTGCAGTTTGAGGGATTATGATTTGTGAGCTTGCCGTCTTATATGTTACCGTGGCTGTCCATTTGTCTGTCCAGGATTTTAAATCACCTGTAGCTCGCAAACGGTTTGAACTATTGACCTGAAATTTGGTACACATATACTACTTGATGTCTACTATCCACTGTCGGGGTTGATGGGTTTGGGGGTGGTAGGATGATTGACCTCCAAGGTCATTCCCTTTTATTTTTATTTTATTTTATTGTAGAATCAACTCTCTGCAGTGGCCAGCAGGGCGGTCGTGCGGTGCATGTGTACGGGTGCTATTCTCATCCCATCTCAAATCAGAGCATACATTTACACCCATCGATTTTTCAAAAAAGTGGTTTGCCTCACATGCGTTTATTGGTTACTTTTGCAAAAGAATTTTAACTGCTGCTGATGTAGATTGGTTTGTCTGTGCTGAGATTCCAAACAGAGAAACCCTCTCCTGAATTATGGTACAAAGTCAATAAGCACATGTCTCACAGACCACATTTAAAAGATTCAGTATATTGAAACTTAAAAGAACAAAAGTGTTTAAAGAAATTTTTACGGAAGTTTTACAATAAAAATTGTATTACCACTGGACCAAACCCGGGGGTTGATGAGCGAAGCGAGCAGGGGGCAAAGCCCCCTAGTTATTAACAAAAAGAAATTATGGAGTTTTATAGTCAAGTGACCATAAAAATACTAAAATAAATAAAATCCCCATAAATTTTTTATCTTATAAAATGTGCACAAAATATCTCATCATCATTTCAACTCCTTCATTCAAATATGTGACAATATAAATTAAAACAATTGCAACTGTTGCCTGATCAGATCATCTCTCTTGTAAAGCATGTATTGAATCGTATATTGTATTTTTTATTTCTCAAGTAAATCCATAATGGTATTAAAGTGCCAACAATGATTTCCTTTAAAGAATATTGATGATTTTATTGCTTTATTAAGTTTTACCATATGAGATTTTCAAAGAATAGGCAATTCCTGCAATCCCATCTTGAAATTAAATCCTTGGTTGTTGTTCTCTCCACAGCTTATAGAATGGCTATGTCTGTTTTGTAGCAAGATCACCAGAACTATACACAGTGTTCTAAATGAAGTTTCAGTAGCACATTACAGAATTTAAGTATAATGTATTTTATATTCCAAGGATTTTTACAATTTTCTGCATGTTACTTAAAAAGTTGGTTCTGTAAGGTTGGCTTCATACACTTATCTTTATATATAATATGCTACCGTGGCTGTTCGTTTGTCTGTACAGTCTTTTAAATCACCCGTAGCTTGCAAACCATTTGACCTATTGACCTGAAATTTAGTACACATATACTATGTGACATCTACTATCTGCTTTCGGGGTGGTGATTGACCTCCAAGGTCATTCCCTTTTATTTTTATTTTATTGTAGAATCAACTCTCTGCAGTGGCCAGCAGGGCGGTCGTGCGGTGCATGTTTACGGCTGCTATTCTCATCCCTACCACCTTCGCCATCACTTCCCCTACCTCTTCATATCTTAAATCATTCTTGAGGCAGATTGAAGACTTAAGTGCCAGCTTAAGTGCAAAATTAAGGAAAATGTACTAAGTAATTGCAACACAAACACTGACTTAAACAGTTTTAGCGCGAAAAGATGCCAACGAAAGAAGAAACTTGCCAACAGGGTGGAGAAAAGGAGAGCTGCTCAGGAAGCAGCAAGCGCATCAACCTCTGAGCAAATGAATGCTAAATGTACAGAGAGTATGAAAACTATGAATGCTCAAGTCAAGTGTATTTGCTGTTACTGGTAATCAGTAATTAAATAGAAATTATTGATTACAAATGCAATAGTTTTTTTTTTTTCCTGTGCAGAATTTGACATAACTTTGGATTTTTACACTATAATACAATATTGTAGAATTTTGTCCTTGCTTGTATTCTGCACAATTCACTTTACAGCAGAGCAGTTTATATTTATCAAGATTGAAATGTTCATGTCCTGTACTAGTGTTTTATACTAGTGTTTTATGTCCTTTGGATTCATATCTTGTTTACATTAAGGCTAAGTGCAGAAACTCCCAGAACGGAAACCATCACTATAGTACTCCATCAACCTGGGCTTTATGAAGAGTGGTCAGACAAAAACTTCTCCTGAGTGAAAAAAATATGTGGAAACCTGTTTTAATTTTAAAAAGGGTCCTAAGGTACCCTCAGACTGTGAGAAACAATATTCTCTGGTCTGATTAAACCAAGATTAGCATTGTGTCTTGAGGAAACCTGGCACCACTTCTCACCTGTGCAATATACCATTCTAGCTATGAAGCATAGTGGTGGCAGCATCATGCTGTGTGTTTGTGTTCCAGTGGCATGGACTGGGAGACTAGTTGGGATTGAGGGAAAGCTGAAAGGAGCAAAGTAGAGTGATAGGGTTAATGAAACGTTTTGCTTACGTTTGACCTTCCAGAAGGACATTAACTCTAAGGATAAAGTAAAGACAACACTGTGGAAAGGTCCTTGAGTTGCCCAACTAGAACCTGGACTTCATCTCTGGAGAGACATGAAAATGGCTATCCACTGATGGGACCCATCCTAAACACAGAGTTTGAGAAGAATGGCAGAAAATCCACAGAGGTGTGAAGCTTGTTGCTTAATAGTCTGTAAATGTTGCCAAAGGTGCTTTAAATAAATACTAAGTATAGCATCTGAATACTTGTGTCAATGTGAGATTTCTCTTTTATTTTTACATTTTTAAAAATTCTGTACTGGTTTGTCTTTCAAGGGTACTGAATGTTGATTGTTTTGGTGAAATAATATTTTAAATATTTCACCCCAGGATTTCAACATAGAAGAATATGGAAAAAAAGTGAAGGGTCTGAATGATTTCTGAATCCACTGAAAGTAAATGGTTCTTAATTTTTCTGAAATTCTGTCTTTTCCAGCTGTGGGCAAAACATGAGGGTTGAATACATTTAGTGTGTGTTTCTGTCCTCCAAAGCATATTAAAAAACTACATACATATGTCTACTAAAATTATATGTAATACGTTTAATTAAAATGAAGGAATAAATGCTATTTTTATTTATTTACTTATTTCCTTCAGGTACTCGTTTTAGTAAACTGAGATTTATCTTTGTGCCACCCTACTATCTTTAAACATGGACAGCTGCAAGTTCTGCAAAGCCCTGTTTTGTGAAATGCACTGAAGACCAAATGCATTGGCGTAAGTTTGATTCAAGAAATACATTCTCTTACAGCAATATTTTGTTTGTGTAGACCTAAGAAATATTTAGGAGGGGTTATGGAATGATTTTACATGTCTCTGTGAAAACTTAAAATCTGAAAACAATATATGTTACAAATAGTAACTTTTAGAAATTATATGTTTTAGTTTTGGGAATGTAGTTTTTAAAAGTTCTGTCACTGTGAATATACTAAATATGCTGAAATACTCCCTGCCAGGACTTTATGGCGTGTTTGATTTTATTAGCTGGTGTAGGGTATATGGAAACTATGTATAACATTTGAAAATTATTTGGTCAAAGCATCTAGACCCATAATATTAATTTATATTATTTTCAGTATAATTTATACATTACACACTTTTTAGAGTTAACAAGAAATTCTGATATTTGCACAAAAAAAGTGAAAAACAATGAAGTATTTTGAAACATTTTTATGCATCTATTAGTTAGTCATGTTTGATTGACCAAGTTTTTTTTTTTTTTTTTTTTTTAGTTTAGGTTCTCTAGATTTGGCTGTGCTTACTCAGTGCTGATTATAGACTGTTTAAATTTATTCATATTGTAAGAGTCTCTGTCATTCCACTTAGATACTTAGAAGTTTACATCCATCCATCCATTTTCCAACCTGCTGAATCCGAACACAGGGTCACGGGGGTCTGCTGGAGCCAATCCCAGCCAACACAGGGCACAAGGCAGGGAACCAATCCTGGGCAGGGTGCCAACCCACCGCAGGACACACACAAACACACCCACACACCAAGCACACACTAGGGCCAATTTAGAATCGCCAATCCACCTAACCTGCATGTCTTTGGACTGTGGGAGGAAACCGGAGCGCCCGGAGGAAACCCACGCAGACACGGGGAGAACATGCAAACTCCACGCAAGGTAGACCCGGGAAGCGAACCCGGGTCTCCTAACTGCGAGGCAGCAGCGCTACCACTGCGCCACCGTGCCGCCCATGAAGCTCTAAATGTAATATTCATGTGGATTGACTTTTTCAACTATTGCCGTATTTACTTAGACTGTGTGCATAGTGTTTTTCTTTTTTCTTGTAAGAACAGGAGGTTTTCTTCAAGAATATGTTCATATTTGTCTTTTTTTTACCAAATAAGGTGAAGAGGAACACTCAGAAATTGAGTATCACTTTCATAAACCTTATAGTTTTTTGGGTGAAGTACAGCATTGGCCATTTGCTGTTACACCATGCAAGTGAGTTTTGAACAAGTTGTGAGATGATGTGATGAATAGTTTAATCAGTCTTGGACCACTTTACTTTCATTTCAATTAATTTTATTCCTTTGGAATTTCTTTCCATGCACAAAACCAGAGATGTATCCATTTACTTGCTTCTAAATATATTTCTTTTTTGAAGACAAATGTGAAAATAGTGGGCAAGGGTTGAGAAAGCACATCTCGCATATATATTTCCTTTTCAGAGCACAGACAGCCAGATGTTGTCTTTAGTCTTAACAGCATAGCTGTAATTTTAAGGAAAAGAGGAGAAAAAAGAGCATCGCATGCTCAGAATTGATGATGCATTTACTCATTGAATACATATGTGAAAATTAGTTGGCGGATGGATATTCATCAAATGTACCTGGATATTGTATGGGTTTTCTTTCTTTTCTAAATAGTCTTTATCATTGTCATTGTCAAATAATAAAGTTAAATTTGTTCTGGTTGAGAAAATACATTTTTCACACTGTTAAAAATAGCAGAACATTAATTGAAACTTTGTACTTTGCCAAATTGTTCACTATTCACATTTATAATGTTTTGTATCAGTTTAGCATTGATTTTCGCTGAGTTCTGTTACATGTTTAAATGTAGCTAATTCAACTGAAATTAAAAACGATTTGCATATTGATGATCTGCATGCTCTTTGAATTTTCATTTATATAAATATATATTTATTTCTGGATTTATTTATTTTTAAACAGCTTTGGTCTCAACCTGTTGGTGTCTACCACAGTGACCAACGATGACAGAACTTGGAATTAAGTGGGCCTGTGAATACTGCACGTATGAAAACTGGCCTTCAGCTATTAAATGCACCATGTGCCGTGCTCAGCGACCTACTACAACCATTATTACAGAAGACCCATTTAAGAGCAGCTCAACTATTGATGGTAACAGAGAATGGGAACCTTCAAGTACCGAAGGAGGGAGCAGTCTTTTAATCTGTCCAGACTCTAGTGCTAGGCCTAGAGTTAAAACTTGCATTACAACTGAAAGCACTAGTAAATGGTCTTGCCATATGTGTACCTACCTGAACTGGCCCCGTGCAATACGCTGTACTCAGTGCTTATGTCAGCGTCGTACCAGAAGTCCTACAGAGTCTCCTCAGTCATCTGGTTCTGGTTTAAGACCTGTTCTGCCTGCTGTTGATCCTTGTGAGGAATATAATGATCGGAATAGATTAAATACCAGAGCACAACATTGGACTTGCACAGTTTGTACATATGAGAACTGGCCAAAAACCAGGAAGTGTGTGGTCTGTGATCACCCCAAGCCTAATAACATTGAAGCAATAGAGCTAGCAGAGTCAGAGGACCCTTCTATTATAAATGAACAGGACCGATCAAGGTGGAGAGGTGGCTGCAGTAGTGGGCAAAGACGGTCCCCTCCTACTTCTAAACGGGAGTCTGATGTGAAAATGGATTTTCAAAGAATTGAGCTTGCCGCTGGAGCTGTTGGTAGTAAGGAGGAACTTGAGGTTGACTTTAAAAAATTAAAGCAAATCAAAAACAGGATGAGGAAGACTGACTGGCTGTTTCTTAATGCCTGTGCAGGTAAGTTTTCTTTAACGATAATTCATTGCATTGTAACACAAATTAAAATCTGATATCAATGTTAGTAGACTTATGAAGTGTTGGTGTAGAATAATTGTGTGTTATGTCCCATTTCAGTTTATTAATTTCATTGTTTTGTGGATATGTATAGCTTTAGCTGCTTCGCATGACCAGACGCTGCATTTCTGAGCTTTTATTGTCTCTGTATGGCTTCTTCTTTTGATATTCTAGTTTCTACTAGTAATTCTCGATGGATCGTACAATTTTTACTACAAACAACTTCATTGGTGATCAGCAAATTTGCTGATTACAAAAAGATTCCCCCCCCACCCATCATCTGCTTTTCTGAGCTTTATGGTAATTTCGTTGTATTGTCCCTTTACAAATAGGTATTAGAGTAGTTGAGCTAGTGTAGGTCTTTATTTGCTGTGGACTTCATGTAAACAGAGATCAGCAAGGCAGACTCTACCAGAGAGTAGTGCTGGGTGGTATGACCAAAATTCTATGTCACGGTATTTTTCAAAATTATACCGGTTTCACGGTATCGGACAGTATTTTCTTCCCATGCATGAGTGGATATAAACCACATTTTCAACTGCAATTACTGCCTAAGAATAACCTATTCCACTGTCATGAAAATTGTACATTGCACACAAAATTTTTTAATGTGCACACAAGTATTAATACAGGTTTGCATGGCCCCATAAAGTGATAGTTTTCAAGGGGATGGCACTAATGAAGAGAAGGAATCACATTGCGTGTCAGATGCAGTTAAAATATAGAGCCTTACTATTGAACAAAGTTTGCAACCAACTTAAACTAAAATTTTGACAACATATTTTCAACCATCCAAACAGGCATTTTGATAGATAGATAAATACTTTATTAATCCCCAAGGGGAAATTCACATACTCCAGCAGCAGCATACTGATAAAAATAATATTAATTAGTGATAAAAATGCAGTGCAAGTTAAAAAAATGCAAGGTGGAGAGTGCGAGGCAGGCATAACAGTCAATAACATTGTATAATGTTAATGTTTAACAATCTCTACCCCAAACCGCATAGAGTCGCATAGTGTGGAGGAGGAATAATCTCCTCAGTCTGTCAGTGGAGCAGGACATTGACAGCAGTCTGTTGCTGAAACTGCTCCTCTGTCTGGAGATGATACTGTTCAGTGGATGCAGTGGATTCTTCATGATTGACAGGAGCCTGCTCAGCACCCGTTGCTCCACCACAGATGTCAAAAACTGTCCTGCTCTGTGCCTACAATAAAGCCTGCCTTCCTCACCAGTTAGTCCAGGCGTGAGGCGTCCCTCTTCTTTATGCTGCCTCCCCAGCACACCACCACGTAGAAGAAGGCACTCGCCACAACCATCTGATAGAACATCTGCAGCATGTTATTGCAGATGTTGAAGTACGCTAGCCTTCTAAGGAAGTATAGTCGGCTCTTTCCTCTCTTGCACAGAGTATCGGTATTGGCAGTCCAGTCCAGTTTATCATCCAGCTGCACTCCCAGGTATTTATAGGTCTGCACCCTCTGCACACAGTCACCTCTGATAAGCACGGGGTCTGTGAGGGGCCTTGGCCTCCTAAAATCCACCACCAGCTCTTTGGTTTTGCTGGTGTTCAGTTGTAGGTGGTTCGAGTCGCATCATTTAACAAAGTCCTTGATTAGGTTCCTATACTCCTCCTGCCCACTTCTGATGCAGCCCACGATAGCAGTGTCGTCCGCAAACTTTTGCACATGGCAGGACTCTGAGTTGTATTGGAAGTCCGATGTATATAGGCTGAACAGGACCGGACACAATGTCAGACCTGCAGTTCTCGAGACGCACATACTGAGGTCTGTCTGTAAGATAGTTCACGATCCATACCACCAGGTATGAATCTACTCCCATGTCACTAAGGAGCAGAGGTTGGATGGTATTGAAGGTGCTAGAGAAGTCCAGAAACATAATTCTTTCTGCACCACTGCCTCTGTCCAAGTGGGAGATCGGTGTAGCATGTAGATGATGGTATCCTCCACTCCCACCTTCTCCTGGTATGCGAACTGCAGAGGGTCAAGGGCGTGGCGGACCTGTGGCCTCAGGTGGTGAAGCAGCAGCCACTCCATGGTCTTCATCACATGTGATGTCAGGGCGACCGGCCTGAAGTCATTCAGCTCACCAGGACGGGATACCTTTGGGACTGGGGTGATGCAAGATGTTTTCCAAAGCCTTGGGACTCTCCCCTGTTCCAGGCTCAGGTTGAAGATGCGCTGTGGAGGACTCCCCAGCTCCAATGCACAGGCCTTCAGCAGTCATGGCGATACTCCATCTGGACCCACTGCTTTGCTGGCACGAAGTCTCCTCCGCTCTCTGCTTACCTGGGGTGCTGTAATTGTGGGTGGGGAAAACTCTCTCCTATGCTAGTATCACCAGAAGAATGGGTGAAGGATGCAGTACTCTGAGGTGAGAGTGGGTTAGGGTGGTCAAACCTGCTAAAAAAGTTGTTCATCAGGTTTGCTTTCTTCCTGTCTCTCTTGATGGAGGCACCCCGCTTCGAGCTGCAGCCAGTGATGATCTTCATCCCATCCCACACTTCCTTCATGCTGTTATTCTGCAACTTCTGCTCCAGCTTTCTCCTGTACTGCTCCTTCGATGCCCTGAGCTGGACTCTGAGTTCCTTCTGCATGTGCCTGAGCTCATGCTGATCATCACCTTTAAAAGACCTTTTCTTCTGGTTCAAAAGACCCTTGATGTCACTTGTAATCCATGGCTTGTTGTTAGCATAGCAGCATACTGTTCTTACTGGAACTACAATGTCCATACAGAAGTTGATGTAGTCAGTAGTGCAGTCAACAACCTCCCCAATGTTCTCACTATGTGACCCCTGCAGGATATCCCAGTCCGTAGTTCCAAAGCATTCTCTCCGAGCCTGCTCTGCCTCAGGGGACCACTTCCTGAATGAGCATGTGGTTGTAGGTAGCTCCCTCACTCTTGGTTTGTAGTGAGGCTGAATTAGAACCAGGTTATGATCTGCTTTCCCAAGCGCAGGCAGCAGGGTGGCGCTGTATGCGTCCTTAACGTTTGCATAAAGTAGGTCAATAATCCTATTTCCCTGGGTGTTACAATCCACATACTGTGAGAAGGCAGGTAATGTTTTGTCCAGTGTCACATGGTTAAAATCTCCAGAGATTAGCACAAGCGCCTCGGGGTACTGTGTTTGTAGTTTAGCAACAGCAGAATGGATGATGTCACCCGCTATCTCCATGTCCGCGCGAGGAGGGATGTAAACAATAACAATGATGACGTGTCCAAACTCTTTGGGCAAGTAATAGGGACGCAGACTTATGGCCACCAGTTTGATGTGTCTGCAGCAAGTGGAGATTTTCACTTTTACTTGTTCAGGGTTGCACCACCTTGTGTTCACATAGAGAGCGAGTCCTCCTCCTTTCTGCTTCCCTCAGGTATTTGCGTCTCTGTCCGCTCTAACTGTGCTAAACCCGGGTAGCTCCACGTTAGCATCTGGGGTGCTAGTTGTTAGCCACGTTTCACAAAAACACAACAAACTGCATTCTCTGTAGGTCCTGACATTTTTCACCAGTGCAGCCAGTTCATCGATCTTATTTGGTAGTAAGTTCACATTTCCCAGGATCACAGAAGGCACCGAAGTCTTGTATCGCCCCTTCCTTGCTAGCCACTTAGCCTTTAGCTTAGCACAATCTCTGCTGCTGCGATACGGCCTTCTTACCTCGTCAGGTAAATAGGGAACCACACCGGCACGGGCCTTTGTTGCCAGTGCTGGAAGTTGACTACCTGAATAGACGAGTGTCGGCATGTAAAAATCCATGTCCAAGTAGTAAAACGTGTCCAGGAAACGAGTCCACATAAAGAAAGTGGTAGGAGTGATCAAAGCGAGAGAGAGAGAGAAAAAGGTTGAAAGATAAACAAGATAAAGTCCTACACGGAGCTACTGG
The DNA here is from genome assembly GCF_900747795.2 of Erpetoichthys calabaricus. Lineage (NCBI taxonomy): Eukaryota > Metazoa > Chordata > Cladistia > Polypteriformes > Polypteridae > Erpetoichthys > Erpetoichthys calabaricus. The sequence continues at coordinate 235,127,004 of NC_041395.2, forward strand.
AAAGGCTGCCACTCACGGCGGCGCCTAACTACTGACTACTACTACTAACTACTAGACTTAGTAAAATATCCAGAGGTGTTTGTCAAAAGTTGTATTGCACTGAACATGTCTTAGAAAAGGAATAAATAGTAAATTATTTTTTGTAAACCAACTACACTTTGTTAATGTTAACAATCTCTGTCCACTGACACGTTAGTGACTTTTTAAACAACTTTACCATCATTAAACTGCTAATATTTAAACTAATAAATAATAACAATACAATAAATAATAGTGCAACTTCCAGTAATAATACTGTTACTTCCAAGACTTCAAGGCCCAGGTGCATTACACAGTATTCACCAAATTAAAATAAAATAAAACAAGTGTAACTTGGTGATGAAATCTTTACCAACTGAACCATCATTAAGGCAAACTGCATTAATATGGACCTTGCTTCAAGCTAAGCTATATACATAAATAATAAAACTGCAACTAAACTGCAACTTGCATTTATAATGCTGTTTGTGGTATAGCCCTACGGAAGTGTATTAGGGCCATGGTGAAGAAAAAAAAAATATGGACACAATGAAGAAAAAAAAAAAAAAAACTGTTGAGATTAAAGTCGACCTTTCCACTTTATTCTCAGTTTATTTTGCCATTAAAGTAGATTGTCGTAAACTAAACTTCATCCTAAAATCAATGTTTAATTTACTAGATTTTCTCAAACCCCTTCATAAGTTAATGTAGCACATTAAATGCTTTGTGTTAAGTGTTCCCCGACCCAGGTGTTAATCGCTACGCACTTCTTAAACTGACTTCCTCTGCACTAAGAGGAGGCGCCAGCAGTGATCGCCGCACAGAATACATTCGCTTCATGATATTTCTACTCTCTGAAAATGTAGAATGCTAAGATAAATTTTCATGATGAAATGCATTAAAACAGGTATTAATCATGCACTGTAGTGCTGCTCCCTCGGAGTAAGGGGTCTCCAGGTGTACGTTCAGTGTAGAGAACTTTATGGCAGGTGTGACGATGCTCCAAAATCCTGGATGCATGAATGGGTATCGCACAGGTTTAACTTAAATATTGTGTAAATGTTGGGTTCGTGATCTGGTGGTCGGAGACACGAACACAGAATTCAATGGATGTTCTTCTGAGCGGGCTTTCTTTATTGCAAGTGTGCTCTGTCTGTCTGATGTACCAAACCCGCAGTTCCTATCTTTCCTTTTTCTTTCTCCACATAACCAATCACCATACGATAAACGTCTTTGTGAAATAAACCTAGTTATAAACTTAGACTACGGAGTGTTCAGAACTTTAAAAAAAAAATCTTCGTTATACATGTTTAATTATGCCACCCATTCAGGGTTCCAGCAAGCATTGTGTGCGAGGCAGGAGCAAATCCTGAATGTGGCGCCAGCACATCGCAGGGTGAATACGAGCAATACATACACTTGCAGGGTCAATATAGCCTTACAAAACCCCACATCCTACATCCATCCATCCATCTTCAAACCCATCAAAAATACATGCAAATTCAAGGCAGGAAACACCAGGGACCCCCTTGCTGCGATGTAGCAGTGCTCCCTCAACGCCACCGTACCCCCACATGATTTTAATGCATTTCATCATGAAAATGATATAAAATATTTATCTTGGCATTTTAAATGTTCAGGAAGCAGGAATATCATGAAATTAATGTATTCTGTGTGGTGATTGCTGCCTGCGCCTCCTCTTAGTGCACGAGGAAGTCAGTTTAAGACGCACGTAGCAATTAACATGGCTTGGGGAACACTTAACTCAAAGCATTTAATAACACAAAGCATTTAATGTGCTACATAACTTATGAAGGAGTTTGAGAAAATCTAGTAAATTTAAATATTCATTTTAAGATGAGGGCGGCACGGTGGCGCAGTGGGTAGCGCTGCTGCCTCGCAATTGGGAGATCTGGGGACCTGGGTTCGATTCCCGGGTCCTCCCTGCGTGGAGTTTGCATGTTCTCCCCGTGTCTGCGTGGGTTTCCTCCGGGCGCTCCGGTTTCCTCCCACATTCCAAAGACATGCAGGTTAGGTGGATTGGCGATTCTACAAATTGGCCCTAGTGTGTGCTTGGTGTGTGGGTGTGTTTGTGTGTGTCCTGCGGTGGGTTGGCACCCTGCCCAGGATTGTTTCCTGCCTTGTGCCCTGTGTTGGCTGGGATTGGCTCCAGCAGACCCCCGTGACCCTGTGTTCGGATTCAGCGGGTTGGAAAATGGATGGATGGATTTTAAGATGAAGTTTAGTTTACGATGTTCTACTTTAATGACAAATTACGAGCATAAAGTCAATATGTCGACTTTAATCTCGACATAAACAGCGAGAATAAAGTAGAAATGTCGAGAATAAATTAAACATGTCGTCACACTATTACACAGTACCCAGGTACATTACACAGTATTGAAAAAAAAAAATAAATAAAACAAATACAACTTGGCTTGCAGTATTATCCAGTAGTATAGAAACAGTATTTACACATTTGAACATAATGGTCCACATCCGATCTTTTAAAACCAAAGTATCTCCAGACAACAGACATGCCTCCTTTTTTCGGCAAAAGTTCTTCTATGTCGTCATGTTCAACTTTATCATCTGCTACAGCTTAAGTTTCAGAATGTTCTCTGTCTATTTTCACTGTTAAATACCTCCACTAACACATGTACTCAGTTGCAAGCGTGTTTAGCGATGCAGCAGTGAAAAGGTGTCCCCCCCTTAAACAATTTCCTGCTACACCACGTTCTGAATGTTGTTTGGGCAATTTAAACCAATGTTACGGTATAAGAAAAATCCATATCATAACAAAAATAAAAAATGTTTTTTGGTATACCGCCCAGCACTACTAGAGAGTATGGAACATTAGCCTTTACACTAAAGAAAGTGGAGAAAAACTAATCTGAGGAGTAATCCTGTACAGTTAGACAAACAGCTACTTTAAAGAATTCTTACCTTCTAATTTTGACCTTTAAAATGAAAATCTCTTCTCTGAGTTTGGATGGTTAGTGAGCTTGTGTTAATTGCAGCAGCTCACATTTTAAATTAGGTAAAGTAGAAACAAGAATTTGAAATTACTGCTTAGTAAACCATAGGCTTTTTGTTAACAGCAAAATTTGTCTAATTTATTTGTAGAGAAAAGCCAAGCAAAATGACACCTTTTATTGGCTAACTAAAAAGATTACAATATGCAAGCTTTCGAGGCAACTCAGGCCCCTTCTTCAGGCAAGATGTAATCTAATTTATTTGTAAATTTGTTAAGCATGTTAGCCTTGAATCTTCTCGATAAACATTTTATGAATGTGTGATAGATTGATTTGATAGTATGTCTAGCTGGTACACAGTGGTTGAGGAAGAACTGTGTTTTAATCATTAGTCACTGACATGGTATTTTCCAGCGTCTTAGAAACAGCTGCCCTCCTTGGGCACAGCACAGTCTCTGGAGTTTACAGAGAATAGATAAATATATTGAACTTTAATTTTCCCTAGCTTGAATAAATAAAAATAAATACATACCAGAACTACTAAACAAAGAAACTCATGGCTAAAGATAAAAAGAGCAGTCAGTGTTATGGTTAGACATTATAAAGGCATATTTGCTTTGTAGAAAGGAGCCTTTTTCTAAACATTTTTGCTGAATAATTAAAAGTACTCAATATTAGTGTGTCAGAGATGATGTGTATTGTGTTTTAATTCTCTGCTTACTGCCTTCAGCAAGTCGAGAATATGTCCTATAACCAAATCTGCCATTTTAGTTAGCTTCTTGATTAGATGGGGCACTCTTGAAGTGATATTTCTGGCCACGCACACTGCAGTGTATGTAATTACACTGGGCATCAGAGTTGTAGAACATGAAGAGGATGTCACTACCCACATTATGGGAAGTATCCTTAGGAAAAAATGAACCCGGTTCTACTCTCTCTTATAGTTTCTCAATATTACAAGACAAGCCCAGCCTGACATTGGTGTGGACCCCTGGTGTACCACCTCCACATTCACTCCCTGAATAGTGACCTGAGCATGCTGTGGTGCGATGAAAGTTCCTAGGGCCATCGTCTTTGATGCAAAGTTCTGTGCTCTTCATGAATCCTATACTATGTCTCATCCCCCTTGTTACTACACCCTACTACTACAGAATCATTGAAGAATGTCTGCTAATGACATGAACATAGTGTTGTATTTATAGTCAGCAGTGTACAGAATGAACAGAAAATGAGATAGGACTATTTCCAGTATCGCTCACATCCATCCATATCAGAGACGCAGTCTTTGAGCTTTAGAAATCAGTGGACTACCAAACACGTAGTCCACTATAAAGGACACCAAAAGCTTATCTACCTGTATATCCCCAATTTCACCCCATAACAAGGAAGGCTAGATGGTATTGAAGACACTGGATCAAATCAAAAAACATAATCCTCACAGTGCTGCCAGGTTTGTCCAGATGTGAGTATGCCTGGTGGCACACACACATGCTTGTGTGTTCCACCCCAGTCTTTGTTCTGTAAGCAAATACTAGTGGGTTCAAGTGTTGTTTCAGAAGAGGACTCGTATAGTTCAGGAAAAACCACTTGATTGTCTTCAAGATATGGTATTTAGGGGCCATTGGTCTGTATTCGTCAGGTGAAGAAGAGCCTGCCTTCTTAAGAACTGGTACAGTGTGGGATGTATTTCCACAACATCTGCACTTCTGGAGCCTTAGTGAGAGACTGAATGGTTAACGGAGGATGCCACAAAGTTGATCAGCACAGACCTTAAATGATAGGTTTGGTGTTTGTGTCTTCACATTTATGATACAGTGGGTATGGAAAGTATTCAGATCCCCTTCAATTTTTCACTCTTTGTTATATTGCAGCCATTTGCTAAAGTCATTTAAATTAATTTTTTCCCTCATTAATGTACACACAGCACCCCATATTGACAGACAAAAAAAAGTATTTTTGAAATTGTTGCAGATTTATTAAAGAAAAACTGAAATATCACATGGTCCTAAGTATTCAGACCCTTTGCTCAGTATTTAGTAGAAGCACCCTTTTTAGCTAATACAGCCATGAGTCTTCTTGGGAAAGATGCAACAAGTTTTTCACACCTGGATTTGGGGATCCTCTGCCATTCCTCCTTGCAGATCCTCTCCAGTTCTGTCAGGTTGGATGGTAAACGTTGGTGGACAGCCATTTTTAGGTCTCTCCAGAGATGCTCAATTGGGTTTAAGTCAGGGCTCTGGCTGGGCCATTCAAGAACAGTCACAGAGTTGTTGTGAAGCCACTCTTTCGTTATTTTAGCTGTGTGCTTAGGGTCATTGTCTTGTTGGAAGGTAAACCTTTGGCCCAGTCTGAGGTCCTTAGCACTCTGGAGAAGGTTTTTGTCCAGGATATCCTTGTACTTGGCCGCATTCATCTTTCCCTCGATTGCAACCAGTCGTCCTGTCCCTGCAGCTGAAAAACACCCCCACAGCATGATGCTGCCACCGCCATGCTTCACTGTGGGGACTGTATTGGACAAGTGATGAGCAGTGCCTGGTTGTCTCCACACATACCGCTTAGAATTAAGGCCAAAAAGTTCTATCTTGGTCTCATCAGACCAGAGAATCTTATTTCTCACCATCTCAGAGTCCTTCAGGTGTCTTTTAGCAAACTCCATGCGGGCTGTCATGTGTCTTGCACTGAGGAGAGGCTTCCGACAGGCCACTCTGCCATAAAGCCCTGACTGGTGGAGGGCTGCAGTGATGGTTGACTTTCTACAACTTTCTCCCATCTCCTGACTGCATCTCTGGAGCTCAGCCAAAGTGATCTTTGGGTTCTTCTTTACCTCTCTCACCAAGGCTCTTCTCCCCCGGTAGCTCAGCTTGGCCGGACGGCCAGCTCTAGGAAGGGTTCTGGTCGTCCCAAACGTATTCCATTTAAGGATTATGGAGGCCACTGTGCTCTTGGGAACCTTAAGTGTAGCAGAAATTTTTTTGTAACCTTGGCCAGATCTGTGCCTTGCCACAATTCTGTCTCTGAGCTCTTCAGGCAGTTCCTTTGACCTCATGATTCTCATTTGCTCTGACATGCATTATGAGCTGTAAGGTCTTATATAGACAGGTGTGTGGCTTTCCTAATCAAGTCCAATCAGTATAATCAAACACAGCTGGACTCAAATGAAGGTGATCTCAAGGATGATCAGAAGAAATGGAAAGCACCTGAGTTAAATATATGAGTGTCACAGCAAAGGGTCTGAATACTTAGGACCATGTGATATTTCAGTTTTTCTTTTTTAATAAATCTGCAACAATTTCAAAAATACTTTTTTTTGTCTGTCAATATGGGGTGCTGTGTGTACATTAATGAGGAAAAAAATTAATTTAAATGATTTTAGCAAATGGCTGCAATATAACAAAGAGTGAAAAATTGAAGGGGGTCTGAATACTTTCCGTACCCACTGTATATACAGTATATCATGGGAGGCTAGGAGAAAGAAAAGGCAGGAAAATTCCTATCTTTGCCATGAGATTGGCTAGAAGGAAAACATCATGGAACAATCGGGGAGGATTCCATACTATAGTTGGCAACATCTCTGGGCTTCAGTTCCCAAATGGACACCCCCAGGGCATGCTGGGAATTGTTATGCAGTGGCATCACAAGATACTGCAGGGGTTTGTGCTCCCTACTTCCAGGTAGCTCTAATTAACCTTAAAGTACTTCCAACAGCATATACCCTAGCACTGGAAGTACTCTCGGGTCATGGATAAAAGGAATCACTCTGCCTTCCCCCAGGTAAGTTGGAGCTGGGTATCAGGTAGAAGAAGGACAAAGCTTGCCTGGGAGGTGTACATGAGAAGCAAGCAAGAAAGAAGAAGAGAAAAAGAGTTGTTTGCCATTTTTAAAAATAATACCTTTGTCAAGGTAATCTGTACATATATAATTCACTAAGCCGGGAGACAAGTAGCCACCCATGGAAAGCACGCCGGAAGGAGCGTGGATTCACTAAACCGCCGACAAGTAAGACGCCAATGGCGCACACAGGAAGGAGCCACGCCCACCAACTCTTAGACAATTGGAAACAACGAAAAAATCACAGAGCCACGCCCACCAACTCGGACGCGACGCCTCGGAAAACATGCCGTCATTTCTGTTTGTCTGTGCCACAGTCCACTTGCAGCTTTGAGCCACGTTGACTTTTCGTTAGTCAACCTCAGTGGAACCTTGGTTCACACAGAGGCAGCGCCAGAGAGAGACAGAAGCACACACAGGCAGCGCGAGAGAGAGAGCCGCGCACACACAGGCAGCGCCAGAGAGACAGAGGCACACACACACACACACACACACAGGCAATGCCAGAGAGAGACAGAGGCACACACAGGCAGCGCAAGAGAGAGAGCCGCGCACACACACACAGAGGCAACGCCAGAGAGAGACAGAGGCGCACACACAGGCAGCGCGAGAGAGAGAGCTGCGCACACACACAGAGGCAACGCCACAGAGAGACAGAGGCACACACAGGCAGCGCAAGAGAGAGCCGCACAATCCTTTAAAACTGAAGTTAAAACACAATGAAGGAAGCAGTCTTTAAAAACCAATAAGCCCTGTGCCTCTTTTACATTAGCGTCTCACCTGCTTCAGGCCCTGCAACAGTCGAGACGCTCTCTCTGCAGCTGACCTTGTATGTGCCTGACTCCACTACTGTCAGTCGCCTGATTAAAAATGGCCTTTTGAAGGGGAGCTATGGACCCGCTATACCACAGGAACACATTGCCAGGAACACATTGCCTTCGAGCCTGCTCTCGCTCACTCTAACGTACTGGCTCTCTCTCTCGCTCTCTCTCTCGCTCTCGCTCTCCCTCCCTCCCCCTCGCTCACACACTGCACAGGGGAGAAATGCCCGAAGCACGAGTCTACCCGGAAACCGTTTCAGCCACACTTCCACGCCCCTCGCTACACTGTGAGTGCGATGATTATTTATTTAAAAATGGGCTTTTGAAGGGGAGCTGTGGACCCGCTATACCACATATTTAAAAATGGGCTTTTGAAGGGGAGCTGTGGACCCACTATACCAGGGGTAGGCAACGTCGGTCCTGGTGAGCCGCAGTGGCTACAGGTTTTCATTCCAACCCAATTGCTTAATTAGAAACCAATCATTGCCAATCTCAGACCTTATTTAATTTTATGGCTTGTTAGTCTGTGCAATGTAAGGCTCTTATATCGTAGATTTTTTTCCTTTCCAAGGATATCATCCAAATGATATGAAGCCTAAAACAGATCATTTTCAGTCTGTCACATTTTTCTATTAAGTGTTTTATTAAATCAAACAGTGCATGATGAACACACACAGATGTAATTGGAAAAAAGCTAGCTGGAGAACTGCTGGCTGCTTGGTCTTTTACATCTTATTGCTAATAAGGAGCAATTAAAACACTGAATGCAGCACTTTAAGATTGAAATAAGCAATTAAGGTTGGAGAACCTTAACAAGCGAGACCACTAAAATGAAGCATTAAAATGTCACTTAAGCAATATGTGCTTCATCAGCAATAATTGAGTTCTCGTTAAGGAACTGGGTTGGAACAAAAACCTGCACATACTGCGGCTCACCAGGACCGACGTTGCCTACCCCTGCGCTATACCACAGGATCACCTGTCACATTGCCTTCACATTGTTTTCCTTTTATTTATGATCCTGTTGAGCAGATCAGACACCCAGGCAAACAACACTGAATAATCAATAGCTACAACCACTTTGCCCGCCCCCACTCCTCACCTGAGTCGGTTTCGTCTGTGTTCAGCAGTGTTTCCCAAACTCGGTCCTGGTGAACCCCTGTGGATGCAGGGTTTTGTTCCAACCAGATTCCTAATCATTAATGCCGGTGAAACTCATCCGGGATAAGTCGGTTTTTCAAACGCAGCCGTGTAGCAGATTAGTCTAGCAGGATTTAATAATCCGAGATGAATGCGCGCCTCTGCGCTGAGTGGAAACACAATGTATATTGCTGCAACAAAATGATGAAAGAACGGGCACATTTTTTTCACACAAGCTGAGTGGGTGGGTGTTAGTTAGTTAATTAGCAACTCGAAGGATTTCAATATATAATGTACACAAGAGGTAACACTGCAAAAGCGGCCCAAACCAGAAAAGACAGCTGGCAAATTAAACGCGTGTGCATTGTACTTACTGAAAGCAGCGTTACAGATTTTGCAAATGTTCATTTTTTTCCCTCTGCTTAAAAAACATTGAAAAAGCGGCGCAGATTGGTTTGCAGCGTGTAAAACAGTTTGTTTGTCGCGGATAATTTGCTATCCACACAGGGAGGAACCGGGAAGCGAACCCACAATCTTCCACCATCTCCTTACTGCAAAGCAGCCGTACTACTACAGCGCCACAAGGCAGTTAAAGAATGCACTGGGCCACATGTTCATTTTTTCCCCTTTTTTTAAAAGACATTAAAAACTATTTCTCAACTGTGACTCCGGAACAACTCAGTATGCGAAAAGCGGCCAGAACCGCAAACAACAATGAAAACTCTACGTGACTCACAGGTAGTGAAGGGCCGCTCGATACTCAGGTTTCGACACTGTGTCGAGCTTTCGAAGCACTGCAGATTTTAATACTTGATCGAATAATGACATCTGTGATTAAGGATTTCACATTTTCTTTCTCAAATGTGCTTACCTATATCATGGCAAAGTACAGGGATAAACCTTTATTTTCTGTCTACTCCATTTTAATTAAGACAGACCAAAGAAAACATTTAAGGCTATTAAATGTGATCTCAAGAAAAGATCAGGGTTAATTATAATACTAATAACAGGAGCGATTATAATGATACAGTGCAAAAGTAAATACTAATTGAAAGAGCCGGGAATGCATGAGGTGAGGCGTCTTATTTTGTTTAACTCTTGCTATCGTATAGTGCATTCTGCCTGTCGGCATTAGTTATATTTATATTTTTTAGACATCACACACTACAAGCTGCTGACGAACCCTTCTCTTTGTTGTCAGTCTGTAGCTACGAAAAAATAAAAGCAATACGACTTTTAACAGACGTCATTGAAGTGTATCATAAGTTTCTGTAACGTTAATGAAAATGGCCTGGAGGTGTCACGAGAGAGGTGAATGTCAAATGCTTCGAAGCTTCGATACGATTTCCGACACAATTGCTTCAAATGTGTTGATGCTTCGCGAGGCTTCACCCCGCCCATCACTACTCACAGGTTACTGAACGAGAAATCAGGAGACTAGCATGACGGATGGGGCGTAATGGGCGTCCTTCCCCTCTCCTCCGGATTTTTCAAATGTTAATTTTTTCCCTGTGCTTAAACATCGTTAAAAAAACGGCCTGATTATGCGGCGTGGCTAGTATGTAATAATAAACCATTGATTTGAACCTGAGACTTGTGTCTGTGTAGTGTGTCTATATGTCCCTGGGGCCCAGTGTGAGAAAAAGTCTTAAAATGACCTGGATACTAACAATGCAAAAATAATCAGTTTTTAATTGATCATAACTTATCAGACCCTTGGAGTTTTCTAAATCCATATATAAGAACCTATTACTACTTCTCACCAGTACATCCTTGTTACTCAAGAATTGACTATTTCTTTATAGACAATTTCTTGCCTGAGATCAAATCTTGCAAATACGATGCTATTGTTATCTCTGGCCATGCCCCTCTGATCATGGAGCTCACATTATTATGCCCCACATACTCCTCTTACAGCTGGCGTCTTAACCCCCAGTTATTAGCTGACAATAACTACAGAATTTATATCCAAGCAAACTGATTTTTTAGAGACAAATGCATCCTCAGAGGTTTCTGCAGGAAAACTCTGGAGGCATTTTTAAGAGGACAAATGATCTAATATCTCTCCTACAAAAATAAATCGGAAACCAAGAAGGCCTCAGAGTTAATCGGTGAAATTGCCAGAATAGATCAAGAACATGGCAAGTCTCCAAATGAGTCACTTTTTAGGAAAAGACCGGCTTTGGAATCAGAACTCAACCTTTTGACAACAAAGAAAAAGAACTACTCATTTTTAAATCATGACATCATTACTATGAACACAGAGAGAAGGCTAATGAGATCTTAGCTCAACAAATCCACAAGCAGGAAGTTCACAGTACAATATCAGTAATCGCCAACACAGATGGCGATAGAGTCATTGGCTATTAAAATATAATGCACACATTTAGAGACTACTGTAAGTCCTTATATTCTACTCAATTTAAAGAATACAAGACACAATCTGATGTGTTTTTTGATACACTAGGGATACCACAGCTAGATACTCTCAGTGCAGAGGAACTGGATAAACCTCTGACACTATCAGAATTACTAGATACTATAAACTCACTTCAGAGTGGGAAATTAGCAGGTCCTGATGGCTACCTTGCTGAATTTTATAAAAAAATTGAAATCAAGTTAGCTCCCTTCTTATTAGCAACTTTCATAGAAGCCAGAGACAATACAATTCTACCTCAAACTTTTTGCCAAGCATTAATTACCATTTTTCCTAAGAAAAATAAGGACTTATTACAATGTGTATCATACAGACAAATCTTACTTCTGAATATTGTTAAGATACTCTCCAAAGTCCTAGCTAGAAGGATAGAGAAAGTGCTCACTTTAGTAATATCACAAGACCAAGCCAGATTTATTAAAGGTAGATATTTGGCTTCCAGTCTTCGATGCCTATTTAATGTAATCACCCATAAAGTCTTAACTCTCCAGAGATCTTATTATCTTTGGATGTAGAAAAAGCATCTGATATGGTTGAATGGGATTACCTATTCACCACTTTGCATAAATTTGGGTTTGGCCCTAACATATGTGCATGGATCAAAATACTGTATACCAATCCAGAAGCTTCTGTTTATATTAACACTATCTTAGACTACTTCAAAATAGAATGCGATGCTGGAGAAGGATGCCCTTTGTCACTACTGCTATTTGCAGTCGCTATTGAGCCATTGGCTGTTCACTTTCGAAATGCATCAGCGATAAAAGGGATTTTCAGAGAAGGAGTTGAACAGAAAATATCACTCTGTGCAGATGATATGGTACTGTATATATGAGACAAACTATATTCAGTGCCTGTAGCCCTAACTGTACTAGCAGAATTTCAAAATATATCTGGACTTAATATTAATTTAAAAAAAAGTATGATTTTTCCAGTGAGTTCTCTAACAAACAGCATTAGATTGGATGCCTTTCCTTTTATCATTGCAGATCAGTTTAAATATCTAGAGGTAAGCATCACAAATAAAAAGCTCTTTTTCAACAAAATTTTGCTGTCTGCATGGACAAAATTAAACGAGATGTGCATAGATGGTCTACTTTTGCAGGGAGAATTAACACTATCAAGATAAATATCCTCCCTAAGTTTCTGTTTCTATTTCAAAACATCCCCATATACTGTACATTAACATCATTTTTTAAGAAATTAGATTTCATTTTAACCTCATTTTTTTTGGAATTTCAAATATCCACGCATCCAAAGGGCAACACTACAATGACCCAAATCAGAAGGCATCATGCCTCTACCTAATTTTCAGTTTTATTACTGTGAAGCAAACATACAAGCTATAAAAACCTGGACACTGACACAAATAGATGAACACATACTAGCTTGGTCTGCAATAGAAATGAAATCCTGCAGCACCTCTTTATATTGCTTGCTTTGTACACCAGTAAATACAAGGTATTGCCAATATACTAACAACCCAATTGTTTTTCATTCACTCAGAATATGGGAACTAATGTTGTAAGCATTTCAAGTTAGAGAATATTTTATCTTTGGCACCTCTAAATGATAGCCACCTTTCCACCCTCTCAAACTTAGACAGTTTTTAATGTTTGAAAAACATATGGGATTAAATCATTTAGAGATTTGTATATAAATAATGTCTTTGCATCCTATGAACAATTACACTCTAAATTTAGTTTCCCATCAACACAATTTTTCCACTATCTCCAAATTAGAAACTTGGTTAAACAAAATCTTCCCAGTTTTCCTCTCCTCACTTCTGTTTCTATTCCAGAAGAGATATTGATCAGTCTTGAAGACTCAAGACAGCATTTCTATAATATATAGAACTATTTTAAAGTCCCATCCTTTTAAAGATCTCGGAGTACAGTGGGAAAAGGATCTCTTACTCAACATTTCAGAAAAGGAATGGAAGGCAGCCATGCACAGAATTCACTCTAGCTCCATATGCACAAAGCATTTAATTATTCAACTTAAAATCTTTTATTGAGCACATAAATCTCGCTTAAAATTGTCCAAAATGTTTCCAGGGCAAGATCCAACTTGCGAACGTTTCAGTCAACCTCCAGCTTCACAAGGTCATGTTTTGGGTGTGTTCCAAATTAACATCATTCTGTACAATTTTTTAAATGCCTATCAGACAGCCTTGGTGTCACAGTCACTCCTAATCCAATAGCTGTGTTTATTGTACTCCCAGATGGACTTAGTGGAGAAGGACAAACAAACTGTAATTGCCTTTACTTCACTATTAACATTTAGTTATCTTGCTCAGCTGGAAGAATCCTAATCCACCTCTGTGGGTAATTGATGTTATGTACTATTTAAAATTGGAAAAAATCAAATTGCTTTCTTAGAGGATCTGTTCAAATCTATTTTCTTTTAATTTAAAAACCTGCCTGTATATAATCAGTAGTATTTTAGAGTGAGCACTTATATTGGGGAGAAAGACTCCTTTCTCTCTCAAACTCTCAAAAGTTTTACTCTGGCTGTTGGCCTTTCTCTGTTTCTCATGGGTGGGGGGTGAATTGAAGTTAGTTTTGTTAAATTTGACTTGATTGTATGAAATGTTATATGCTTTAAATGAATTCAATTAATTTTTTTTATTTATTTATTTATTTATTTATTTTTAAAGTACAGAATACAATACATCCATTTTTCAAACCAATGATGTTATTGAGCATTGATCTGCATATTGATTGCACAAATATGCAAAGCAGCATACCCCTTTCGTTTTAATTAGGGAAATGGAACAAAAATTTGTTACGAGATTCAGGCATTTTAAAGCAAGACCTGAGTGCCCTTTCCTGCTTGTTTTCTTTCATAATAACCTTTCAGGGATAGGTATATGAACTCGGAAAGTCATCGTCTAGCTCCTTTATTGGCATTGAATGTTGAAGCCAATTTGTGAATTGCTGTCTTCTGTTCAGTAGACCTGTATTTTCAATGTTCAATCCTCAGGGGCCCACTGTGGCTGCAGGTTTTTGTCCCATCCCACTTCCTGTCTTAATTGGACTTCAACCTTAATTGAGCCATCTGTTGTTTCACAGTTTTTATTTGTACTGTTTTTTTTCTATTGTTTAATGTCTTGGTTATTTACACAATTATTTATTAATATGCACAAAAATAAGTAACACTGAAGTAGTTGCTCCTGTCAGAGTCATTTGTTTTGTTGTCTGCTCAGGTCATTATTAATTGCCTGTATTCAGATACAGTTAAGCAAAAAAGAAAGGTAAGTATTTAAAGTAGGACCTGACTGACAGTGTTGTTGACATGTGGGCAGCAAAGATGAATGATTACAGTTACATATTGTACCAATATTGCTAATGTGAATGCGTTTTAATTTAACATTAAAACTTGATAAATGATAGCATTTTTTTCACAATCCCAAAATACAATGTTAATGCTTATAAAGATAATAATATAGTCCATTTCACTGACAACAAAGTTGTTGTTATATACTCCATCCATCCATCCATCCATCCATCCATCCATCCATCCATTTTCTTCCGCTTATCTGAGGTCGGGTCGCGGGGGCAGCAGCTTGAGCAGAGATGCCCAGACTTCCCTCTCTCCGGCCACTTCTTCTAGCTCTTCCGGGAGAATCCCAAGGTGTTCCCAGGCCAGCCGGGAGACATAGTCCCTCCAGCGTGTCCTGGGTCTTCTCCGGGGCCTCCTCCCGGTTGGACGTGCCCGGAACACCTCACCAGGGAGGCGTCCAGGAGGCTTCCTAATCAGATGCCCGAGCCACCTCATCTGACTCCTCTCGGTGCGGAGGAGCAGCGGCTCTACTCTGAGCCCCTCCCGGATGACTGAGCTTCTCACCCTATCTTTAAGGGAGAGCCCAGACACCCTGCAGAGGAAACTCATTTCAGCCGCTTGTATTCGCGATCTCGTTCTTTCGGTCACTACCCATAGCTCATGACCATAGGTGAGCGTAGGAACATAGATCGACTGGTAAATTGAGAGCTTTGCCTTACGGCTCAGCTCCTTTTTCACCACTACAGACCGATGCAGAGCCCGCATCACTCGGACGCGCACCCATCCGCCTGTCGATCTCTCGCTCCATTCTTCCCTCACTCGTGAACAAGACCCCGAGATACTTGAACTCCTCCACTTGGGGCAGGATCTCGCTCCCAACCCTGAGAGGGCACTCCACCCTTTTCTGGCTGAGGACCATGGTCTCGGATTTGGAGGTGCTGATTCCCATCCCAGCCGCTTCATACTCAGCTGCGAACCGATCCAGAGAGAGCTGAAGATCATGGCCTGATGAAGCAAACAGGACAACATCATCTGCAAAAAGCAGTGACCCAATCCTGAGTCCACCAAACCGGACCCCCTCAACACCCTGGCTGCGCCTAGAAATTCTGTCCATAAAAGTTATGAACAGAATCGGTGACAAAGGGCAGCCCTGGCGGAGTCCAACTCTCACTGAAAACGGGTTCGACTTACTGCCGGCAATGCGGACCAAGCTCTGAAACCGGTTGTACAGGGACCGAACAGCCCTTATCAGGGGGTCTGGTACCCCATACTCCCGGAGCACCCCCCACAGGATTCCCCGAGGGATACGGTCGAACGCCTTTTCCAAGTCCACAAAACACATGTAAACTGGTTGGGCGAACTCCCATGTACCCTCCAGGACTGCCAAGGGTGTAGAGCTGGTCCACTGTTCCGCGACCAGGACGAAAACCACACTGTTCCTCCTGAATCCGAGGTTCGACTATCTGAAGGATCCTCCTCTCCAGGACCCCCGAATAGACTTTTCCAGGGAGGCTGAGGAGTGTGATCCCTCTGTAGTTGGAACATACCCTCCGGTCCCCTTTCTTAAAGAGGGGGACCACCACCCCAGTCTGCCAATCCAGAGGCACTGTCCCTGATGTCCATGCGATGTTGCAGAGACGTGTCAACCAAGACAGCCCTACAACATCCAGAGCCTTGAGGAACTCCGGACGTATCTCATCTACCCCAGGGCCGTGCCACCAAGGAGTTTTTTGACCACCTCGGTGACCTCAGTCCCAGAGATGGGGGAGCCCACCTCTGAGTCCCCAGGCTCTGCTTCCTCATTGGAAGGCATGTTAGTGGGATTGAGGAGGTCTTTGAAGTACTCCCCCCATCGACCCACAGCGTCCCGAGTCGAGGTCAGCAGCGCACCATCCCCACCATATACAGTGTTGACACTGCACTGCTTCCCCCTCCTGAGACGCCGCACGGTGGACCAGAATCTCCTCGAAGCCGTCCGAAAGTCGTTCTCCATGGCCTCCCCAAACTCCTCCCATGCCCGAGTTTTTGCCTCAGCAACCACCGAAGCCGCATTCCGCTTGGCCTGCCGGAACCTATTAGCTGCCTACAGAGTCCCACAGGACAAATGGGACCGGTAGGACTCCTTCTTCAGCTTGACAGCATCCCTCACCGCCGGTGTCCACCAACGGGTTCGGGGATTGCCGCCACGACAGGCACCGACTACCTTAAAGCCACAGTTCCGGTCAGCCGCCTCAACAATAGAGGCACGGAACATGGCCCATTCGGACTCAATGTCCCCCACCTCCCTTGGGACATGGTCGAATTTCTGCCGGAGGTGGGAGTTGAAGCTACTTCTGACAGGGGGCTCTGCCAGACGTTCCCAGCAGACCCTCACAACACGTTTGGGCCTACCAGGCCTGACCGGCATCCTCCCCAACCATCGAAGCTGACTCACCACCAGGTGGTGATCAGTTGACAACTCCGCCCCTCTCTTCACCCGAGTGTCCCAAGACATGTGGCCGCAAGTCCAACGACACGACCACAAAGTCGATCATCGAACTGAGGCCTAGGGTGTCCTGGTGCCAAGTGCACATATGAACACCCTTATGCTTGAACATGGTGTTCGTTATGGACAATACGTGACGAGCACAGAAGTCCAATAACAAAACACCACTCGGGTTCAGATCGGGGGGGGCCATTCCTCCCAATCACACCCTTCCAGGTCTCACTGTCATTGCCCACGTGAGCATTGAAGTCCCCCAAGAGTACGAGGGAGTCCCCAGAAGGTATGCCCTCTAGCACCCCCTCCAGGGACTTCAAAAAGGGTGGGTACTCCGAACTGCTGTTCGGTGCATACGCACAAACAACAGTTAGGATCCGCCCCCCCACCCAAAGGCGGAGGGAGGCTATCCTTTCGTCCACTGGGGTAAACCCCAATGTACAGTCTCCAAGTCGGGGGGCAATAAGTATGCCCACACCTGCTCGGAGCCTCTCACCGGGGGCAACTCCAGAGTGGTAGAGAGTCCAACCCCATCTCAAGGAGATTGGTTCCAGAGTCCAAGCTGTGCGTCGAGATGAGCCCGACTATATCTAGCCGGAACCTCTCAATCTCACGCACAAGCTCAGGCTCCTTCCCCTTCAGAGAGGTGACATTCCACGTCCCAAGAGCCAGCTTCTGTAGCCGAGGATCGGACCGCCAAGGTCCCCGCCTTCGGCCACCACCCAACTCACACTGCACCCGACCTCCTTGGCCCCTCCCGTAGGTGGTGAGCCCATGGGAAGGGGGATGTTATATACTTAAGATGTTATACTCCCATGTGCTAATTATATGAAGTAAAAAAAGATTAGGGGATTTTATCTGTATATACCTACATATAATATGTAAAGTAGAAATGTAGATTATTACTGTTTCACAACCAGGATTGTCCATACCATAGGATTATCCAGTTTTATTTATTTCTCCTTTTGTCTTTTAAATTCCTTACCAGTTTCATTTACACATGCTCTGATAGCTAAAAGAAAGATGTTTGATAGTCTGCTGGAATATTTCAATTTGCATATCGCCCAGACTCCCACAAGCAAGAAAGTAGACTTGAAAACAAAATGAGTGACCATCACAAAAGAAGTAGCATTTGAACGCATTTAGGTAACAAGCAAAATAAGGGTACCAATCTTTAGACATAATATTGGAAAATGTTATGGACATTTAAAATAATTGTCCTGAATTTAAAAGCTGTTTTGGAGCCAACTGGTTTTGCTTTTGCTCATGAGCTGAGCCAAAAGTGTAAACTTTATTTCTTATTTCAGTATTTTCTTGACTTGTATATAGTGCTGGGCGGTATACCGGTTCATACTGAAAATCGTTTTTTATTTTTTTTATGATATGGATTTTTCTTATACCGCAACACCGGTTTAAATTGCCTAAATGACGTTCGGAACGTGGCGCAGCGGGAAACTGTTCAAGTGGGGACCTTTTTCACTGCTACACCGCTAAACACAGATTTGTTGCACGTGGGCTCTTTCTCACTGCTACACCACTAAATAGGTATGGTGGTGTAGGTATTGCGCAGTGAAAATGGACAGGGAACATTTAGAAACTGAAGCCGACGATAAAGTTGAACATGATGACACAGAAGAACTTTTGCCGAGAAAAAAGAGTCATGTCCGTTGCCTGAAGATGCTTTAGTTTTAAAAGGTCAGATGTGTAAATACTGTTTCTATACTACTGGATAATACTGCAAGCCAAGTTGTACTTGTTTTATTTGTTTTCAATACAGTGTAATGTACCTGGGTACTGTGTAATAGTGTGACGGCATGTTGACTTTATTCTCGACATTTCCACTTTAATCTTGACGCTTATGACGAGAATAAAGTCGACATGTTGACTATATTCTCGACATTTCTACTTTATTCTCGCCGTTTATGTCAAGATTAAAGTCGACATGTTGACTTTATTCTCGTAATTTGTCATTAAAGTAGAACATCATAAACTAAACTTCATCGTAAAATGAATATTTAATTTACTAGATTTTCTCAAACCCCGTCATAAGTTATATAGTACATTAAATGCTTTGTGTTAAGTGTTCTCCGAGATTCTTAAACTGACTTCTTCTTGCACTAAGAGGAGGCGCCGGCAGCGATCGCCGCACAGAATACATTCACTTCATGATCTTCCTGCTCTTTGAACATTTAGAACGCTAAGATAAATACTTAATATAATTTTCCTGGTGAAATACATTAAAGCATGCATTAATCATATGGGGGCACGGCGGTGTGGAGGTTGCACTGCTGCCTTGCAGCAAAGGTGTCTTGGGTGTACCCTGCCTTGCATTTGCATGTTTTTCTGGTGGGCTTACTCAGCGTGCTTCAGTTTCCTTTCAAAGTCATGTAGGATGTGGGTTTTTGTTATGCTATATTGACCCTGCTAGTGTATGTTTTGCTTGTATTCATCCTGCGATGTGCTGGTGACTCGTTCAGAGATGGGCGCAACTCTGAATGGATGGCATAATTAAACATGTATAACGAAGATATTTTTAAAGTTCTGAACACTCCGTGGGCTAAGTTTATAACTAGTTTTAATTTCACAAAGACATTTATCGTGTGGTGATTGGTTATGTGGAGAAAGAAAAAGGAAGGACAGGAACTGGGGTTTTGGTACGTCAGATAGAGACAGCACATGTGCAATAAAGAAAGCCCGCTCAGAAGAACATGCATTGAATTCTGTGTTCGTGTCTCCGACCACCAGATCACAAACCCAACATTTACACAATATTTAAGTTAAACCTGTGCGATAGCCATTCATACATCCAGTTTTTTGGAGCCTCGTCACGCCTGCCATAAAGTTCTCTACACTGAACATACACCTGGGGACCCCTTACTGCGAGGGAGCAGCACTACCGCCTCACTACCGTGCATGTGTAATACCTGCTTTAATGCATTTCATCATGAAAATGATATCAAGTATTTATCTTAGCATTCTAAATTTTCAGAAAGCAGAAATATCATGAAGTGAATGGATTCTGTGCGGTGATTGCTGTCTCCTCTTAGTGTGGAGGAAGTCATCTTAAGAAGCGTAGTGATTAACAACTGGGTCGGGGAACACTTAACACAAAGCATTTAATGTGCTGCATTAGCTTATGACGGGGTTTGACAAAATCTAGTAAATTAAACATTGATTTTAGGAAGAAGTTTAGTTTACGACATTCTACTTTAATTATGAAGTAAACTATGAGAATAAAGTGGAAATGTCGACTTTCATCTCAACATAAACGGCGAGAGTAAAGTGGAAATGTTCACTTTATTCTCGACATATAGTTTGTTTTTTTCTTCCCTGTGTCCGTTTTTTTTTTTTTTCTTCACCGTGGCCCTAATACGATTCCATACGGCTATACCACAAATAGCATTATACAGTGGTGTGAGAAACTATTTGCCCCCTTCCTGATTTCTTATTCTTTTGCATGTTTGTCACACAAAATGTTTCTGATCATCAAACACATTTAACCATTAGTCAAATATAACACAAGTAAACACAAAATGCAGTTTGTAAATGGTGGTTTTTATTATTTAGGGAGAAAATAAAATCCAAACCTACATGGCCCTGTGTGAAAAAGTAATTGCCCCCTGAACCTAATAACTGGTTGGGCCACCCTTAGCAGCAATAACTGCAATCAAGCGTTTGCGATAACTTGCAATGAGTCTTTTACAGCGCTCTGGAGGAATTTTGGCCCACTCATCTTTGCAAAATTGTTGTAATTCAGCTTTATTTGAGGGTTTTCTAGCATGAACCGCCTTTTTAAGGTCATGCCATAGCATCTCAATTGGATTCAGGTCAGGACTTTGACTAGGCCACTCCAAAGTCTTCATTTTGTTTTTCTTCAGCCATTCAGAGGTGGATTTGCTGGTGTGTTTTGGGTCATTGTCCTGTTGCAGCACCCAAGATCGCTTCAGCTTGAGTTGACGAACAGATGGACGGACATTCTCCTTCAGGATTTTTTGGTAGACAGTAGAATTCATGGTTCCATCTATCACAGCAAGCCTTCCAGGTCCTGAAGCAGCAAAACAACCCCAGACCATCACACTACCACCACCATATTTTACTGTTGGTATGATGTTCTTTTTCTGAAATGCTGTGTTCCTTTTACGCCAGATGTAACGGGACATTTGCCTTCCAAAAAGTTCAACTTTTGACTCATCAGTCCACAAGGTATTTTCCCAAAAGTCTTGGCAATCACTGAGATGTTTCTTAGCAAAATTGAGATGAGCCCTAATGTTCTTTTTGCTTAACAGTGGTTTGCGTCTTGGAAATCTGCCACGCAGGCTGTTTTTGCCCAGTCTCTTTCTTATGGTGGAGTCGTGAACACTGACCTTAATTTAGGCAAGTAATGCCTGCAGTTCTTTAGACGTTGTCCTGGGGTCTTTTGTGACCTCTCGGATGAGTCGTTTCTGCGCTCTTGGGGTAATTTTGGTCGGCCGGCCACTCCTGGGAAGGTTCACCACTGTTCCATGTTTTTGCCATTTGTGGATAATGGCTCTCACTGTGGTTCGCTGGAGTCCCAAAGCTTTAGAAATGGCTTTATAACCTTTACCAGACTGATAGATCTCAATTACTTCTGTTCTCATTTGTTCCTGAATTTCTTTGGATCTTGGCATTATGTCTAGCTTTTGAGGTGCTTTTGGTCTACTTCTCTGTGTCAGGCAGCTCCTATTTAAGTGATTTCTTGATTGAAACAGGTGTGGCAGTAATCAGGCCTGGGGGTGGCTACGGAAATTGAACTCAGGTGTGATACACCACAGTTAGGTTATTTTTTAACAAGGGGGCAATTACTTTTTCACACAGGGCCATGTAGGTTTGGATTTTTTTTCTCCCTAAATAATAAACACCATCATTTAAAAACTGCATTTTGTGTTTACTTGTGTTATATTTGACTAATGGTTAAATGTGTTTGATGATCAGAAACATTTTGTGTGACAAACATGCAAAAGAATAAGAAATCAGGAAGGGGGCAAATAGTTTTTCACACCACTGTAAATGTAAGTTGCAGGTTTATTATTTATGCATATAGCTTAGCTTGAAGCAAGGTCCATATTAATGCAGTTTGTCTAAATGATGGTTCAGTTGGTAAAGATGTCATCACCAAGTTGCACTTGTTGTATTTTATTTTAATTTGGTGAATTTTGGTTAATACTATGTAATGCACCTGGGCTTGAAGTCTTGAAGTAATAGTGCAACTATCAGTAATAATACTATTATTTATTTTATTGTTATTATTTATTAGTTTAAATATTATGCAGTTTAATGATGATAAAGTTGTTTAAAAAGTCACTTTAACGTGTCAGTGGACAGAGATTGTTAACATTAACAGAAAGTGTAGTTGGTTTACAAAAATATTTACTATTTATTCCTTTTCTAAGACATATTCAGTGCAATACAACTTTTGACAAGCACTTCTGGATATTTTACTAAGTCTAAATGCCTCTTTGTATGGTTGAAAATATGTTGTCAAAATTATAGTTTGTTTTTGCAAAATTTGCTCAATAAAAAGGTTCTATATTTTGACTGCATCTGTCATGCAATGTGATACCTTCTCCATTAGTGCCACCCCCTTGAAAACTATCACTTTATGGGGCAATGCAAACCTGTATTAATACTTGTGTGCACATTAAAATGTTTTTTTTGTACAATGTACAATACTCTTGACAGTGGAATAGGTTATTCTTAGCCAGTAATTGCAGTGGAAAATGTGGTTAACATCCACTCATGCATGGGGAAAAAAATACCGTCGAATACCGTGAAAATGGGATAATTTAGAAAAATACCGTGATATAGAATTTTGGTCATACCGCCCACCCCTACTTGTATACAGTAATCCCTCGGTATATCGCGCTTCGCCTTTCGCGGCTTCACTCCATCGCGGATTTTATATGTAAGCATATTTAAATATATAACGCGGATTTTTCGCTGCTTCGCGGGTTTCTGCGGACAATGGGTCTTTTAATTTCTGGTACATGCTTCCTCAGTTGGTTTGCCCAGTTGATTTCATACAAGGGACGCTATTGGCAGATGGCTGAGAAGCTACCCAACTTACTTTTCTTTTCTCTCTCTCTCTCTGTCTGATCCTGACGTAGGGGGTGTGAGCAGGGGGGGCTGTTCGCACACCTAGACGATACGGACGTTCGTCTAAAAATGCTGAAAGATTATCTTCACGTTGCTACCTTCTGTGCAGCTGCTTCGTGAAGCGACATGCTGCACGGTGCTTCGCATACTTAAAAGCTCAAAGGGCACGTATTGATTTTTTTATCTGTCTCTCTCTCTATCTCTCTAACTCTCTCTCTCTCTCTGCTCCTGACGGAGGGGGTGTGAGCTGCTGCCTTCAACAGCTTTGTGCCGCGGTGCTTCGCATACTTAAAAGCAAACAGCCCTATTGATTCGTTTGCTCCTTTGAAGAGGAAGATATGTTTGCATTCTTTTTATTGTGAGACTGAACTGTCATCTCTGTCTTGTCATGGAGCACAGTTTAAACTTTTGAAAAAGAGACAAATGTTTGTTTGCAGTGTTTGAATAACGTTCCTGTCTCTCTACAACCTCCTGTGTTTCTGCGCACATCTGTGACCCAAGCATGACAATATGAAAATAACCATATAAACATATGTTTTCTACTTCTCGGATTTTCTTACTTCGCGGGTGGCTCTGGAACGCAACCCCCGCGATGGAGGAGGGATTACTGTATATCATTTGTATTAAATGGCAACACATTACATACTTTCTAGCTTTTCTCACAAATTTTACAGGCCCAGTAATGACCACGTAATACACAAATGGTGCCACAAAAAAAGAGAGACACTGAATTATAATGAGAAAAATGTAACAGTAAACCTATCTGGTTTGTAAGGATGTATAACATGAACATTTCTTTGTCATACTATGATTGTCTGGGCTGGCTGCACGATCTTCGACAGCTTGAACCTGGAATTGTTGCTAGTCATAGACCGAGAATGAGCCTGGCAAATGAAAATGCAAACAGTAAGTAAGAAAAGGTGTAAACATGCATTAGTGGTTTTATTTAAAGACAAAGAAGCAAGGATTCAAAGTCCCGATAGTGCCAAAGTGCAGTGCAAGTCTATGGTATAAACAAATAAACCAGCATAAAAATTGAGCGGTCAGTGGAGGTTAAAAATCAAATAAACAATCCATTAAAATGAGAACATGGCAAGAAAACGTTCAATAAAAACCCATGATCCCTGGTGTCCCTACTTGGGTTTCTGTGCCCAAAGTTGTCCTTTCATAGGCTTAGTCAATCCTGGCTCAGGCCCCTTTTGCCAGTCCCTCGGCATATGCAGCTTTAATTTTCGCTCAGTCCATGCCATAGTCTGTTGGGCTTCTCTGGTAGGCACCTGGAGGTCTTGGTTGCTCCTGCCCCCATCGAGCATATGGCCATACACTACTCTTATGGGACACAATTTTCTGAACGCCTGCTTTCCCTCTCTTATTGCATAAGCTCCTTCCCATTCTTACCCATTGTTACCTTCACTTTCCTTTTACTTCTTTTCCTTCTATCTCATCGTTGTTGTTTTTTGTTTTTCTTTCTCGGCTCCCTTATAAAACCCCGTGGAATGCAGGTGTGACAATCATGATTCCGTCACGAACGAAGGAAGAGATCAATCCTGCACGTGTGCACTGAACTGCTCCGCCACGCTATCTATGCCCTTACCTGAAAATGCAAACATGCTATTTATTCATTCATCTACAATGTACATGCCATAGATCCACAATATCACATGTACACAAAGAAATGACCGTTTATTTGACAAATCCAATACATTCGGAGCTTCTATATCTGTAGGTTCTGCATCAGTGGGTTAAACCAACTGCAGATTGAAAATATTTGGAGAAAAATAAGTTCTCAAAACTTCAATTTGGCGCACAAATAATGTGATCTGTATGCATACCCAGTTGCATTACAGTTGATAAAATGGCTCATAGGAGTAAACTTATAGTTCTTATATGGCTGCCAATTGTTGAGCCACCATACTGCTCTTTATTTGGCTAGTTGTGCTCACACCCATGCTTTACTCTGTATTTCCAGCCATTGCCACTTTTTTTCGGAGCGCTATCATTTGCTAAGGTAGGGATCTGTTTCCATTTTTACAGTACTGCAGCTCTAATACAAAGCACATACACTTTCCAAAAAATAAGATACTTGAAAAAGACTAACAAGCTGAAGTCTGACCTTCTTAAACCGCTGCTCCCCTCAAGCCAATTAAAGTAAGTCTGTTCATCACTCTGTAGACTCATGGCCAGAGCACACCGGCTTTAAGTCTAAGGTTAATATACACGTGTACGCAAGAAAAAAGCTTTGCAGGTTTGGACATGCACAGACTGCCAATAGGTAATCAACACACTGTAAATGAAATAGTAAAGTATAAACCAGTGAAGCCATTATTATTGAATGGGACATGTGTGCACAATGGCAAGAGCTCCCTGCTTTTCTTTAAACAAAAGCTGTTACAGTTCCCAACTGTATGGGACTATGAGGCCATTGGTATCGCATTGTATGCACCCTTTGTTTTTGCGAAAAAACTCTCCTAAAAAGCAATTAAATGGTCAAAGCAATCCCTCAGAATCTAAGATTTGTAAGATCTAAGAATTGTAAAATACAATTTCTCAATGAGAAAATAAAAATCTTAGTTCTTTTGAAAAGTGGCATGTGGCTTGGCAAAGTCATTCTCTAAATAATAGGCTATAGCAGGCATGTCAAACTCACTACCATTGGTGGGCCGCTTCGACTGCCATAAGTGCGTCAGCGGGCCGTACTGTAACAAATACTATTATACAAAGTTACTGTAGCTTTCTTTCCAATACTGAAAACTTTAAAAAATTTAACACTTAAAGTTTAAAGAAAAGCAATTTATTTCCATGCAGTCTCCATACAACAGTGTAGAATTAGTCTTAGCCTCTTAGCTAGGTCCTTATTATATTATATTCATTATATTATATTCATTGCTTATATAGGAGCCTTACAGTGTGAGATTTATTTCTTTTGTCCCGACACTTGGCATCTCTTGTTAGTAACCAGTTTGTCAATATCAGGCTTGAAATCTTGTGCAGCTGAAACTTTTATGAGGGATGAAACGTGCTCGACGGTAAGTCTTGAGCGATGTGGGGTTTTGGTAGCTTTCATTAACGAAAACAATTGCTCACAAAGGTAAGTGCTTCTGAATATTGACGATGCCAACTTACGGATCTGCACATACGAGGGTGGCAGGTAAGCATACAAGCCTGGCACACCAACTTCATTGTATTTTGCCTTCAGAATAGAATCTGACTGCACTTCAATCAATTCCATTTGGATATTCTCAGGCGCATTCTCAATGTTGTAAGAGAACAGCACAATGCCCTGTTTGTGTGAACTGAAATCACGAAAATGCTCACTGAATTCATTGCTCAGTAATTCAAGTTGGAAAACAAATCCTCCAAAAATCAAATTTTACTTTACTAAGTTTACTTCAAAGTTTATATTGTAAAATAAGCTGATACGCTAAAATCCACCTGACCTACAATAATTTTACAAACTCAAAATCACAAAAATATGTTGTTAAACAACTCACCAACTTCTCGCGTCCACTTCAGATATTCAGCTGTAGTCTGCACTAACTGTTTGTTACAATACTAGCACAAAATTACATGAAACTAGAGCAAAAAAACGTGAAAATATGTGGGCTATTACTACTCGTGATGGTCAGTTCTGCCCATTGGCCAGTCTTAGCAGCCCAGTCAGTAGTGTAGCCTTAGCAGGGGCGGCTCTAGGCTCGTGGCGGCCCTGGGCAGAGAAAGAATCAGTGGCCCCTTTGCCTGGCAATGTCAATACGGTATCTTATGCACAGCGGATGGCCACATCTGTTGCGGACACTGCATAGCCACCTCGTGCTCATGACACGCTTCTATATACGCGTGTCCGTAACTTGAAAACCAAGTGGCGGCCCATGATATTCTCATTACGGCAGAACATTATAACACTACATATAGCTTACTGCTCAGACTCTAGCGACATTTGTAAATACAGCCTACTAATTAACAAGAAACAGAATATTTTTCAGCTACATTGCTGTCAGCTGTGTCGTTATTTTCTCTTTCTGTTTTATATTCAATATATATTGGCGTGGCGGCCCCTGGGATTTGGCGGCACTGTGCAGGTGCACAGTTTGCACATGCCTAAGGCCACCGCTGCTGCAGCCTAGCACTTCAGTTGTGATGCTGCGGCTCATTAACTTTGGTCAAGGCTTGTGGCTATACTAGCAGATGACGTTTCCGGTACCGTAATGCCATGGGAAAACGCGCTTTTGTCAGAAGGCAGAAGTAAGAAAAGTCAATAAGTAACACCGAAGATGATTGCGTATCTGCAAGCTCTAACAGTGAAAGTGCTTTATAAGCAATCACTGAGGCATACACAGGGAAATGTGTAACTGTTTAAAAGCAAAACTTCAGCTGTTTGTTTCAAAGGTCTGACATTTATCCAGTGTCAAAGATGATCTTGGTTACAGAGTGAAAACCTTGTGTACAATAGGATTAGGCTTAGCAGCAGCCATTTTGGCGATGAAGAAAATGCAGAAAAATATGAAATACAAAATTTTAACAGGAACACTGTGAACGGTAAGTAAATGTATGACTTTATGCTTCCTCTATAAATTTGTGCTGTATTGTCTGTTTGGGGGTGTTAAATGTGGGCAAAGGTTAGCATATAGAATTGCATAGCGTATATATTGTTAAGGCTCAGTTTGTTTATCATCATTGGGTATATCAGTCAAAGATGGTGGCTTTTAAGACAGGTCTTTTAAACTAAAACATTTGCCTTTGTTTGCATTTGTTTACATATCGCAACTCATGCACACGCAAGGATCAGTTGCTGAGTCAATGAATCTAACATTCCTCCAAGCAGAGAGGGAATGCCTGTGACGTGACAGTGAGTTTTGTCGCCCTCTATCCCTGGATGTCGACTTTTGTCGACATTCGCCCTCAACCCCTCCTGTCGACAAAAGTCGACATCCGCCCTAAAAGAGTTAATAAGCTGAAGATGACACAACCACGACTAAGCGAAGAAGAAAGAGCAATGTGTTGAAAAAAGACCCAAAAGTGCTAGAGAGAAAAGAATGCACAAAAAAGGGATAATTAGCCTGGATTACTTGGTGAAATAATGGAAAACCCAGCCACAGGGGATGCACAAACCAGTGTGCTTCTTTGTGCCGGTCCCAAGCCCGGATAAATGGGGAGGGTTACGTCAGGAAGGGCATCCGGTGTAAAATTTTACCAAATCAATATATGGACAACAATACAAATTTCCATACTGGATCGGTTGAGCCCTGGGTTAACAATGACTGCCACCAGTACTGTTAGCCAACATGGTGCTGGCGGAAATTGGGCTACTGTTGGCCGAAGAAGGAGAATAGAGGCGGGATGCGGGAGGAGAGGAGGAAAGTAAAGAGAGTGGAACTGAGGGTAGGAACTTTGAATGTTGGCAGTATGACTGGTAAGGTGAGAGAGTTAGTAGATATGATGGAGAGAAGGAAGGTTGATATATTGTGCATGCAAGAGACTAAATGGAAGGGGAGTAAGGCCAGGTGGATTGGAGGTAGATTCAAATTGTTCTATCATGGTGTGGATGGGAGGAGAAATGGGGTAGGAGTTACTGTGAAGGAACAGTATGTCAAGAGTGTTTTGGAGGTGAAAAGGGTGTCAGGCAGAATAATGATTATGAAGCTGGAAAATGGAGGTGTGATGATGAATGTTGTTAGTGCATATGCATTGCAAATTGGGTGTGCAATGGGTGAGAGAGAAGATTTTCAGAGTGAGTTTGATGATTTCAATGGGGATGTTGGTGAAGGGAACAGTAGAGACGAGGAGGTGATGGGTAGGTATGGTGTCAAGGAGAGGAATGAAGAAGATCAGAGGATAGTGGATTTTGCCAAAAGGATGGACATGGCTGTGGTGAATACGAATTTTAAGAAGAGGGCGAAACATAGGGTTACGTACAAGAGTGGAGGAAGATGCACACAGGTAGATTACATCCTATGCAGAAGAGTTGATCTGAAGGAGATTGAAGACTGCAAAGTGGTGGCAGGTGAAAGTGTAGTTAAGCAGCATAGGATGATGGACTGTAGGATGACGTTGGAGATCAAGAGGAGAAAGAGAGTGAGGGCAGAACCAAGGATCAAATGGTGAAAGTTGAAAAAGGAAGACTTCAAGATTGAGTTTAGGGAAGAGGTGAGACAGGCACTGGGTGGCAGTGAAGAGTTACCAGACAGCTGGGAAACTACAGCAGATTGTAGTAAGGGTGACAGCAAGAAGTGTGCTTGGCATGACATCTGGAAAGAGGAAGGAGGAAAAGGAAACTGGTGGTGGAATGAGGAAATACAGGAGAGTATACAGAGGAAGAGGATGGCAAAGAAGTGGGATAGTCCGAGCGATGCAGAAAGTAGACAGAGTACAAGGAGATAAGGTGCAAGGTGAAGAGAGAGGTGGCGAAGGCTAAAGAAATGGCATATGATAAGTTGCATGAGAGGATGGACACTAAGGAGGAAGAAAAGGACCTGTACCGATTGGCTAGACAAAGGGACCGAGCTGGGTAAGATGTGCAGCAGGTTAAGGTGATAAAGGATAAAGATGGAAATGTACTCACAAGCGAAGAGAGTGTGTTGAGCAGATGGAAAGAGTACTTTGAGAGGCTGATAAATGAAGAGAACGAGAGAGAGGAGGTTGGATGATGTGTAGATAGTGAGTCAGGAAGTGCAACAGATTAGCAAGGAGGAAGTAAGGACAGCTATGAAGAGGATGAAAAATGGAAAGGCTGTTGGTCCAGATGACACACCTACAGAAGCATGGAGTTGTTTAGGAGAGATGGCAGTAGAGTTTTTAACCAGATTGTTTAATGGAATCTTGGTAAGTGAAAGGATGCCTGAGGAGTGGAGAAGAAGTGTACTGGTGCCGATATTTAAGAATAAGGGGGATGTGTAGGACTGCAGTAACTACAGGGGAATAAAATTGATGAGCCACAGCATGAAGTTATGAGAAAGAGTAGTGGAAGCTAGGTTAAGAAGTGAGGTGATGATTAGTGAGCAGCAGTATGGTTTGATGCCAAGAAAGAGCACCACAGATGCAATGTTTGCTCTGAGGATGTTGATGGAGAAGTTTAGAGAAGGCCAGAAGGAGTTGCATTGTGTCTTTGTGGACCTGGAGAAAGCATATGACAGGGTGCCTCGAGAGGAGCTGTGGTATTGTATGAGGAAGTTGGGAGTGGCAGAGAAGTGCATAAGAGTTGTACAGGATATGTACGAGGGAAGTGTGATAGTGGTGAGGTCTGCGGTAGGAGTGACAGATGCATTGAAGTTGGAGGCGGCATTACATCAGGGATCGGCTCTGAGCCCTTTCTTATTTGTAGTGGTGATGGACAGGTTGACAGACGAGATTAGACAGGAGTCCCCGTGGACTATGATGTTTGCTAATGACACATTGTGATCTGTAGTGATAGTAGGGAGCAGGTTGAGGAGACCCTCGAGAGGTGGAGATTTGCTCTAGAGAGGAGAGGAATGAAGGTCTGTAGGAACAAGACGGAATACATGTGTGTAAATGAGAGGGAGGTCAGTGGAAAAGTGAGGATGCAGGGAGTAGAGTTGGCAAAGGTGGATGAGTTTCAATACTTGGGATCAACAGTACAGAGTGATGGATTGTGGAAGAGAGGTGAAAAAGAGAGTGCAGGAAGGGTGGAATGGTTGGAGAAGAGTGTCAGGAGTAATTTTTGACAGACAGGTATCAGCAAGAGTGAAAGGGAAGGTCCACAGGATGGTAGTGAGACCTGCTATGTTATATGAATTGGAGACGGTGGCACTGACCAGAAAGCAGGAGACGGAGCTGCAGATAGCAGAGTTAAAGATGCTAAGATTTGCACTGGGTGTGATGGGGATGGATAGGATTAGAAATGAGTACATTAGAAGGTCAGCTCAAGTTGGACAGTTGGGAGACAAAGTCAGAGAGGCAAGATTGTGTTGGTTTGGACATGTGCAGAAGAGAGATGCTGGGTATATTGGGAGAAGGATGCTAAGGATAGAGCTGTCAGGGAAGAGGAAAAGAGGAAGGCCTAAGCGAAGGTTTATGGATGTGGTGAGAGAGGACATGCATGCTATGAGAATCTGTGGTCCCGCCGTACTATCAGGGAAAAGTACTGCTACCTTCCAATGAGGAGGCCTTTCCACGAGAATTAAAAGATTTGTTTTTTGGTGAATGGGAAATCCACAAACACTACAGGCCAAGTATACGCGTCTACAATAATCTTTTCGCGTTCGCATCATTCAATGCACAAAACGTTGATTTACACAATAATGGACCATACGCTATGAGAATCTGTGGTCCCGCAACAATTAAAGCTATGACAAGTTTAATTTCGAAAAAAAAAACATAATTTGGTCATGTGTATAATCACGGAGAAGCGCAGCAACATAGAATTGAAAGAGTTAAACGACGTACTAGAAATTATACAGCCAATAATGGATACAAATCCATACGTCCAAAAGTATCGCACTTTACATGACATTCATGTAGAGAACATGGATAAAGAAATTGTCTTGGATTTCTATCTGAATCTGAAAGATCACAGTCAAATTTATAATAAACCAACATGTGACGAATTGTCAGCGATAATAATTTCGAAAGACGGAGATATCAAAGACAGAGTAGATATTCGTGTATATCCAAAGGCAAAGCATGATTCGTCATTTCTGTCAAATACATAACCACATTCAGATCCTTGACTCTTTCCTTTGCTTTTCCCAGATGGCGAAACAGGATGTTCGTACAATATAAAACAAATGCATTCAGAAAAGCGTATACACCCACACAATATTTCGGGTCCATATCAGTGGTACGTTCCCATGTATTTAACCCACTTCTATCATCTCAATGTCTATCGCAACATTACATTATTAACGCTTATATAAAAGTCGAAGCTAATCGTCTCTTCTTTATTAAATCGAATCAAGCTAAACTTAGAACGGAAGATATATAACAGCTCATAGATCACGTTCAAAATTCAAATATCAATAGTTCACACAAATTAAAAATAGGTAAAAGCAGTAATATTACCATCATCATATCTAGGTAGTCCAAGAGCATTGCAACAGTTATATCATGATGAAATGGTAATATCCAGAACTATCGGTCAGCCACATTTATTTATTACAATGACGTGCAATCCACAATGGCCAGAAATCTGCCGATTCTTGAGATTAATCCCACAGACTAAATCGGTTCTGTATATTCCCACTTTCATAAGTAGATTGTTTTATCAGAAAGTCTTATTTTTATTTAATGAACTTGAAACGGTGTTTGGGCAAATCAGAGCATACATTTACACCATCGATTTTTCAAAAAAGTGGTTTGCCTCACATGCGTTTATTGGTTACTTTGCAAAAGAATATATTAACTGCTGATGATGTAGATTGGTTTGTCTGTGCTGAGATTCCAAACAGAGAAACCGTTTCCTGAATTATGGTACAAAGTCAATAAACACATGTCTCACAACCCCGGGGGTTGATGAGCGAAGCGACCAGGGGGCAAAGCCCCCTAGTTATTAACAAAAAGAAATTATGGAGTTTTATAGTCAAGTGACCATAAAAATACTAAAATAAATAAAATCCCCATAAAATTTTTATCTTATAAAATGTGCACAAAATATCTCATCATCATTTCAACTCCTTCATTCAAATATGTGACAATATAAATTAAAACAATTGCAACTGTTACCTGATCAGATCATCGCTCTTGTAAAGCATGTATTGAATCGTATATTGTATTTTTTATTTCTCAAGTAAATCCATAATGGTATTAAAGTGCCAACAATTATTTCCTTGAAAGAATATTGATGATTTTATTGCTTTATTAAGTTTTACCATATGAGATTTTCAAAGAATAGGCAATTCCTGCAATCCCATCTTGAAATTAAATCCTTGGTTGTTGTTCTCTCCACAGCTTATAGAATGGCTGTGTCTGTTTTGTAGCAAGATCATCAGAACTATACACAGTGTTCTAAATGAAGTTTCAGTAGCTCATTACAGAATTTAAGTGTAATGTATTTTATATTTTAAGGATTTTTACAATTTTCTGCATGTTACTTAAAAAGTTGGTTCTGTAAGGTTGGCTTTATACACTTATCTTTATATATAATATGCTACCGTGGCTGTTCGTTTGTCTGTACAGTCTTAAATCACCCGTAGCTTGTAAACCATTTGACCTATTGACCTGAAATTTAGTACACATATACTATGTGACATCTACTATCTGCTTTCGGGGTGGTGATTGACCTCCAAGGTTATTCCTTTTTATTTTTATTTTATTTTATTGTAGAATCAACTCTTGGCAGCAACCAGCAGGGCGGCCGTGTGGTGCATGTGTACGGGTAGCCATTCTCATTACTACCACCTTCACCGTCACTTCTCCTACCTCTTCATATCTTAAATCATTCTTGAGGCAGATTGAAGACTTAATTTCCAGCTTAAGTGAAAAATTTAAAGAAAACGTACTAAGTAATTGCAACACAGACACTGACTTAAACAGTTTTAACACAAAAAGATGCTGACAAAAGAAGAGAAGAAGCGGGCTGCTAGGGTGGAGAAAAGAAGAGCTGCTCGGGAAGCAGCAAGTGCATCAACCTCTGAGCAAATGAATGCTAAACGTACAGAGAAAAGTATGAAAACTATGAATGCTCAAGTGCGCCGTTAGTGGTTACTAATATTCCTTCAAAACTGGGTGAAAACTTTGTAAATGTGACTTTAAAGATTATTGTGGTCCTTTCGAGTTGGTTTTGGTCCCAACTTGTTCTGTTCCTCAAGGTTCTGTACTTAACCCTTTTTTTCTTCAGTATCTGCTTGTTACAGCTGCCTTATAAGCCACCATACCCCCATATTTCATTCATATGTGGGTGACATCCAACTCTAAGTAGAAACCACTCACAATCATACACTACATCTGCTGTATGTAAGTAAACACTGCACCAGTGCTTGGTTTATTTCACATTTTTTTTTACTTTTATTTTTGCAACAAAATTCCAACGAGACAAAAACTTTTTTATCTGTTGAAAAGTGAATAAATCCACCTTCCTCAAAAATTTACATTGAGTTATTTTACATTTCATTGCAACCATTGGTGCTGTACTTTGTAATTCATTAACTTTTAAAAGTGGATGCCTAGAATTGGGCTTTGGTTGCCAACACTGAAAATATGGTTGCTCACAGCTATGCAATTGTCATTTTGTTTCTGCTTCATATCATTTCAATCTGAAGTTGCATCACTTAACATGTCAGACTTTTGCTCTGTCCACACCTATTCCTTGTGTCACTTGATTTGTTCAAACATGTTTAGTCCTAGCCTTTAAAGACTGGTTGTATAATTCCATTTCTTGAGGGAAATGTTTTCACAGCTAAAATGCTTCTTAATTAGTAGATGGAAGTTTAATGTGCAAGATGTTTATTTTCAAAAGACTTGTGACAAGATGCTATGCAATACATCCTTCATTTCCTTAAAGTGCATTCAATATGATTCCATCCTGCAGTCCATTTTGTAATCTTACTTTCATGTAGGGGTGCATAATTATTATCATAAAATTCTGAATTATTATTTCCGTTGATATTGTAATTGCTATTAGTAACTTCAATAACAGAACTACAATTAAATATATATTTTGTTCATCCAATTGCATATACTGTATTCTATATACACACAGTGCAGTAGAACCTCCTTTTACCAGTTTTCTTGGAAAAGACTAAAAATAAATGTTAATTTGACATTGTTAAATACTGGATTAATTGATAAAGTATTACTTAACCTCCTTAGCATTACATTTTTTCTCAAATAAGCATGTAAAAAGTTTTTGGATTTTTTTTTGGATTGAGAAAGTACATTTTTATTAAATCTAATCTTTCTACTGTAAAACATGCAAAACACTACACAGTCAGAAGTGTCAAGTATAATAATGATTAATAATAATAATATGAACAGCACACTGCACATATGCAGATGACTTAGATTTACCAAAATCACTTTTGGTTTCACTGCTTGAAGACAGATTCACCTTGTTATCACTGCAGAGAGTTGTTTCTTAGATGCCATTATGAGGCAAAGAGAAGACTCATCAACACTGTTGCTCGGGTAACATCAAGACCTGTATATATCGTTGTGTACTGGTATAGGTAATACTCGGCGCTAACGCTGTTGACACTTTTACAGCCCAAGTAATCCACGTGTCTTACGTGAGATGCATCTATAAACTGTTGCCCAAATGACACTTGGAACTAATGCTTTTAGTGCTTTTTTTACACCCCTAGTGATGCTTGAGTCTAATACTAAGGAGGTTAAAACAGCATTGTTTTTGTTTATAATTAAAAAATACAGGACCCTTATTAAATATATTTGTGGCACTGTTTTTGTAATACAGTAAGTTAGAAATATTATGAATATGATACAAGCACCTTATTCTTTTTTCTTTTAACTTACGTTACATCTGAAAATCAGCTATTGCTACTGCTCTCCATTAAATAATGTAAAATGTGGGAAAATGATTAAACATCGAATATTAAATTGAGTTCTGTTATAAGAAAACAAAAGATGCATGTGTATGTAAATTCAAATCACAGCATAAAATTTTAAATAACAGTAATGTAAACTCAACATGTTAGTTCTGTTGAACAGGTATAAAAAAAGCCTTAAATGTAACCATTTACTTGCCTTTCTGAGATATGGCAATATTTCATCAGCACACTCACTAGTTTTGGTATAAATGTTATAGGATACTGAACAATTGATAAGTGCAGCCTATATGACCAAAACTCGGTTCTATTCAATAAGAGCGCGCACAAAAAGGCGACCTTCAAAAGGGCGACCTCAATTGGCCGCGGAGAATAAAAGCGCACATAAATAAAAGCGATATTCAAAAGGGCGACCTCAATTGAGCGCCGAATAAAGGCGCGCGTAAATAAAGGCGAGCTTCAAAAGGACGACCTCAATTGAGCGCCGAATAAATGCGCGCGCAAATAAAGGAGAGCTTCAAAAGGATGACCTTCGGAGCAAATTAAATTAATTGTCCTTGATTATGCTAATAGACCGCGTCTCGAATATCTACGTGGCATTGCTCATAATCTACAGCTTCAAGTGTAACTTGCTTTCACCTTTTTATACATTCAGTCATTGCCTTCAGTACCACTGCTCCCTATACGCAGAGTACGCAGTCTGCGTAGGGCACCAACTCCCAGGGGGGCACCATCCCAGCTGCTCAAAAAAATCGTTTTTATATATTATAATAATAAATTAATATTAATAATATACATATACAAATAAACAAAAATATAAATGTATATATTGCATTTTACGGTGAACGCAGAGTAGGCTAAGCCCACGTGATGACGCGCGCGCCCTCACCTCTGTTACGGCTGCCTATTTGGCCAAAAATGCTAATAATTGAACAATATGCCTGGTCCTGGAAAGAGACATCAACAGTCTGGCGCCGAGAAACGAAAGAAAAAAAAAGCCCAAGATGAAGCCTGTGCATCACTTTCAGGTACGTTCATAATCCTGTGAAACTTTATTTTATTCTGTCGACGTTAATAATGTGTTTTAATGTCGGTAATAATTTCACGACTAACGCATCTTTCTTAATATGAATACAAGGCATTTCTCCATGACAACCACCTACAAGAGTTGTACCCAAATCTCTGGATTGCTCTGCGCATAGCAGTGACGCTCCCTGTAACTGTTGCCTCTGCTGAGCGAAGTTTTTCTAAAATGAAGATCATCAAAACGTACTTGCGTTCATCTATGGCACAAGAGCGCATGAGTGGTCTGGCAATTGTCAGCATCAACTCTGAATTAGCAAAGGCTTTATCATATGAAGAGCTCATTTACGACTTTGCCTCAAGAAAAAGCAGAAGTGTGCTTTTGTAAATTTTGAACTTTGGAAAGCTCCAGCAGATGACAGTGTTGATTTTATTTCAGTTTATTATTGTTTATTTTATTTATTATAAATGTTTTATTTAAAGTGTAATTTTAGTTTGTATTTTTGGCTGTAGAGCTACAATTGTAATTTATAAATGATACAATTTATTTATGTATTTACTTTTATTTGAATAAAGTCCTATTTTGGCCCCTATAGTAGGTGTTTTTTTTATTATTTTATTTTTACTTCCGTAATATTTAGGGGAGGGGGCACAAAAGTAAATTTCTGCTTAGGGCACCCATTTGGCCAGCAGTGGCCCTGATTGCCTTAATCTAA
Organism: Erpetoichthys calabaricus; assembly: GCF_900747795.2. Lineage (NCBI taxonomy): Eukaryota > Metazoa > Chordata > Cladistia > Polypteriformes > Polypteridae > Erpetoichthys > Erpetoichthys calabaricus. The sequence goes on from NC_041395.2 coordinate 235,164,289, forward strand.
TTTTCTGTAATTTGGAAAACAACGAAATATAGAGAGCTTTAGAAATAGTTCGTTAGAAGTTCATGCATTAATTAATTGGATGTTTTAATATTCTTGCTTTCACCTTTTTATACGTTCAATCATTGCCTTTATCTAATAAATTTTCTGTAATAATTTTGTTGCGTTTGCCTTTATTTGCTGCGCCCAATTGACGTCACCCTTTTGAAGCACTCCTTTATTTATGCGCGCAGTTATTCGGCGCTCAATTGAGGTCATCCTTTTGAAGCTCTCCTTTATTTGCGCGCGCATTTATTCGCCGCTCAATTGAGGTTGTCCTTTTGAAGATCGCTTTTATTTATGTGCGCTTTTATTCGCCGCGCCCAATTGAGGTCGCCCTTTTGAAGGTCGCCTTTATGTGCACGCCCTTATTGACGGATACCCCAAAACTCGGGAGCTTGGTCCAGTCACTGATGGCAGTGGCGTTCAACACGATCATCCTGTTATCTGCAATCAAGCAAACCTGCTGCCATTTGTAAGGGAAAGTTTGATGTTTCCAAGTATCTTCATTTCTGCATAAGTTCTTCATCAGTTTAATGAACCATTATACATAGGTGTGTTTCTATATTTCTACACAAACACAAGTCATTTGCATAAAGCTTTACCTATTTCATATCCATTTCATTTTCTGTCTGTCATTTATAGAGAGAAAAAGACTGCACAACTTCGAAAAGCTAATTGCAGGAGGGGATAACCTATCTCTTTCCCCTGTGTTTTGTTCATTTTTGAAAGCTTTTGTTAGTGTTTTATTTGGAGTCTGATCTTTTAATCAACAAAACACTATAACTTCTGTTGATAGCCTGTTTAATTTGGACACTTGCTAGCAAAAACAAGTAATTAGTGATTATTCTAGTTGTGGACCTAATGTTAATGGGACTTAGTGCTGCTTGCTTAGTTATCATGTAGTATGTGATTAAGTTGTAGATGGTTGAGTAAATGTTTGAATGCAGTGCTGCAGCAGTTTGTACTGTATACTCTTTTTGATCAGCATTATTGCTGTTGGAAACACATTCCATATTATGAATGATTTTATTCAGATTTAACATCTAACACATGAAAGTGTCAGATCATCTAGATTCAACATTACTTATTTCTCATTTTTTCTGAAGGTTGCTGCAAACATAAAAAGAAGTACACACTTTTATAAAGATATTGTTAGGAAGTGTATTCCTAAAATAGTATTCACAGTTGCCTATGAAGTCATATGGTGTGTCCCTCCGATTTGCCAGTGCAGTATTGCTTTGTGAATGTGTCTGTGTTTAACACTAGAATCCCTGAAGCCTACGAAAATATTTGTAATGCCGGGGCACCTTAAATTTCCTTGCACCTCCTCATCAGCATCTTTGTTTTGCAAATGTGTCAGTCAGCACAAGCAGCCTGCCATCCCATTCCCCACTGAGACAGTTGCAAAATTCTCCCAGCTGAAGTCTTTTTATCTGGGAGTGAGGTGTCTGAAATTGCTTGGGGTAAATAACATATTGTTATTTGGAATACATACATTTCATGTGTGTTGTATGTCTACAATGATCTGTATAAATACCGTAGATGCCGGAATATAAGCCGACTCGGTATATAAGCCGACCCCCTTTTCTACCTATTAAATTACATGTATTTGCCGATGACTGGTATATAAGCCGACCCCTTTCTCCAAGCAAAATTTTCTAAATTTCCTTAAAAGTGTCTTTTCAGGTATATTTATTATGTTTTTCGGTGAGAATTTGAGACTGCCGGCATTTTTGATGGAAACCAGGAAGCGATTGCAGAGAAGTTTGGTAAAATGAAACCTTTGTGTTGAAACTATATACGCAAAATACGGTACGTCGGTGGGTGGATTCCCGGAGACTCGTTATAAATTTGATTAACTTAAATACGCAATAAATGTTTATGTATACCAGTATTATATTTTTAAAAACATTATTGGTGAATAAAAATATATCTGGTAATACATAAAATTTTTTGTTAAAAAAAAAGATGACAACACCTATGAAAAAACGTATGAAATATGACAGCGCATTTAAGTTGAAAGTTGTAAAGTTCGCTAATGAATCAACAGTGCAGCAACTCGTCACTTTGGCATCAACGAGAAACAAGTACGAGAATGGAAGAAGGCTGAAACATCTTTAAAAAGGCAGCGGTAAGAGGATTGGCGATTTCTTCATTCAAGGATTTTTTTATAGTGACATTTACAGTCGGTATTTTATTTTAAACTTCCCAATAATTTATTATAAATTTTAATAATAAAATCAACAACTAAAACACGTTTTTGAATAAATTCTTTATTTAATTGAAAGTACTGGCATGCAAAGTTACTTCTTCATCTGAAAGATGACGCTGTGGTTTCATCATTAATTACTTCCGTATTCATCGGCAAAACCGGCATTGCTCTGGAAATCTTGAATCTGAAACGATACTTGTTGCATAAACCGACCCACAAACTCCAAGCCAAAAATCTAGGACGAAATTTTTGGCTTATATTCCGGAATCTACAGTATAAGGATATAACAAGGGTGCTTTTATCAAAGAATATAACCAAAGAAAAAAATTGTTGAATTTACATGTTGCAGTCAATATATGAAAACCAAAGCTCAAAAATCAATCGACACAAAGTAGATTGTATGCTTGGCTGGTGCAGAGATAAGAACTGCTGTTTCATAATCAAGACGTTGTGGGTTCGATCCCGGGTTCTCCCCGCATTTACCGGTTCTAGTAGTGAGCTGCTGTGATTACTACTATTATATAATAAAAACCTACATTTGATTTGAGTCTATAACACCCTGAGTAAATGCAATTAGTTGAACAATAATATATTTTAGTATTAACTTTGCAGTACTTTAAAGAAACAATCAAAGATGTGAACAAATGTGTCAAAAGAATGCTGTTTTTACTTGTATGTACTTTTTTTGCAAGTTTACGTATTCTGCTTTGTGGTGTAATCTTAACTGTCTTATAAGAAATAAGGTATCTGTTCCATCTATTTACATCAAAAGGCTACTCCAAGACATTTATCAAACAGTGCTTACATAGGAGACGCCCCGGACATCAGCAAATGGTTGGCACCAACCCGACCACCAATTCTACCTGGTAGTCTTCTTTGTCACTGCCGTGTACCAGAAACCACAGTACACCATCCTGTCCAGATCAGGCATTAAAGTAGAACATAAACCAAGAAACACTCTGAGAACAGTTCATTTCAGTGCTAAAACCAAGAAATCTACAGCAGAGGCATAAAATAGTCTTATTTGCAGTACATGGTATAATGTATTCTATTTTAAGATATGTGACTCATGTTTTCTCTGTTTATGGAATTCTCTCTCTCTAAAAAATATATATATATATATATATATATATATATATATATATATATATATATATATATATATATATATATATATATATATATATATATATATACACACATATACACAAGTAAGCCCGCGAATCGGAAATCCAAGAATGGCAATCAGTTTCTGTTCCGTCCGATATTTGGATGGATGACATATCATGGAGGGTGGGTGCGTCTGGGGAAATGTCATTTAATTCAATAAGCATATCTGTACTAAAGCAGTTTTGTTTTGTGGAGACGTGATTCTGTTGCCTATGCTGACACCAACTGCTGGCAGAGTGGAGCACAGCAAGTTTAGTTTACAGGTTGTGGTGTTCGTGTGCCAGCCACTGAGTCGGGGAAGCCGCTGGGTTTGAGTCTGTGACCGTTATGTGATCTATATTACAGTAATCCCTCCTCCATCGCGGGGGTTGCGTTCCAGAGCCACCCGCGAAATAAGAAAATCCGCCAAGTAGAAACCATATGTTTATATGGTTATTTTTATATTGTCATGCTTGGGTCACAGATTTGCGCAGAAACACAGGAGGTTGTAGAGAGACAGGAACGTTATTCAAACACTGCAAACAAACATTTGTCTCTTTTTCAAAAGTTTAAACTGTGCTCCATGACAAGACAGAGATGACAGTTCTGTCTCACAATTAAAAGAATGCAAACATATCTTCCTCTTCAAAGGAGTGCGTGTCAGGAGCACAGAATGTCACATAGATAGAGAAAACAATCTCTAGCAAACAAATCAATAGGGCTGTTTGGCTTTTAAGTATGCGAAGCACCGCGGCACAAAGCTGATGAAGGCGGCAGCTCACACCCCCTCCGTCAGGAGCAGGGAGAGGGAGAGAGAGAGAGAGAGAGAGAGATAGAGAGAGACAGAGTTTGTTTTTCAGTCAAAAATCAATACGTGCCCTTCGAGCTTTTAAGTATGCGAAGCACTGTGCAGCATGTCGTTTCAGGAAGCAGCTGCACAAAAGATAGCAACGTGAAGATAATCTTTCAGCATTTTTAGACGAGCGTCCGTATCGTCTAGGTGTGTGAACAGCCCCCCTGCTCAATCCCCATACGTCAGGATCAGAGAAAGTCAGCGCAAGAGAGAGAGAAAAGTAAGCAATCTAGCTTCTCAGCCATCTGCCAATAGCGTCCCTTGTATGAAATCAACTGGGCAAACCAACTGAGGAAGCATGTACCAGAAATTAAAAGACCCATTGTCCGCAGAAATCCGCGAACCAGCAAAAAATCCGCGATATATATTTAAATATGCTTACATATAAAATCCGCGATGGAGTGAAGCCGCAAAAGGCGAAGCGCGTTATAGCGAGGGATCACTGTACTGGCACAGTGGATTAGAGCAAGTGTAGTGAACAGGTTGTGTTGTTTGGGCACCACCTACTGACTCTGGGAAGCCGCTGCGTTTGACTGTGGGGCGTGCGCCACGGCGTAATATGCGCCTCGGTGGGAAGCCGCTGCGTGATGAAATATCATGGACGGTATATGCGGTGGTATGGGCGGTCACGTCCAGGCGGCTGTACAACCTGGCATGCACGCTTTACCTCAGGTGTAGTTCACAGGTCATAGGCATGGTAAAGTTTCCATTTAATTCAATGACCCTATTTGAACTAAAGTGGTTTCTTTGTGTGGGCGCCTTCGTTCATTGTTTGTATCCATGACTGTACAGGTTGTGTTGTTTGGGCGCCACCTACTGACTTTGGGAAGCCGCTATGTTTGACTCTGGGGCGGGCGCCACGGCGCAGTACGTTGTGTTATTTGGGCTCCACCTACTGACTCTGGGAAGCCGTTGCATTTGACTCTGGGGCGGGCGCCGCCGCTTTTTGGGAAGCCGCTGCGTTTGACTCCGGACTCTGGGGCGGGCGCCAAGGCCGCAGTGTGCATGCGCCTCGGTGCGTCCACCGTGCATAAATTAACTGTGGTTTAGTAATATAGATAATGATATATAATATTTATTTTGTAAGTGTCACACGGGTTGCACAAGCATTCTGACCAGGAATGGGCATGGTTCCTTGCCTGGACAGAAGGCTTTACGAAATCCACTAGACTTCATGACCAAAGAAGGGAAAGGGGACATACCCAAACGGGACTTCCCAAGGTGTTGGATGGACAGCCCGGACAGAGAAGGAGATTTCTTACCCGGACTGGAGGCCCCAGGCAAATGGACAGGCGTCCCGACTGGACATGGTTCCAGTACCTTCCCTGGACGAGGGGAAAAGAAGAAAAGGACAGGGAATAACTGTCTCGTAGGGCTGTTTATTCCCTAAGGGAAACGGTCCAGCTCAGCAGCTGTGCTGGGGCATGTGGATGCTATGAGAGGGTGCTGCAGAAAGAGGTACTCCCCATCATATGGGACTTCCATATGACCCAGAAGTGCTTCCAACAGGTAACAGCCCTGGCACCGGAAGTACTCCTGGGGCCTCCATAAAAGGGACCACACTCCTTTATCCAGGCAAATTGGAGCTAGGTGGAAGGAAGGCAACACTTTAATTGAGGATGGCAGTGCGGTGGAGGAAGGAGAGTTGAATATGAATAGAGAAAACATGAGCTTGTTATTTTTTGGAGGTATTGGTTATAATAAACATTGGTTTATTTAAACCCAGGAATCTCTGCGTGTTCATGTTTAGGGTGTGGTGTTCACTGTGACAGATAGCGGCCAGTGCCATTACCCGGCTGGGATGCCTCCAAAATGGAAGGACAGGGGGAGAGAACTTCTGGTGTGGTCTCGCCAGAACTGTTACTTGGCAGCCCCCCTGGGTTTGCAGCGGTGCCTTAGATTCCCACAGGGCTGTATGGGAATTACTATTTGCTGGCACAGCCCTGTTGGGTTCTATGGATGCCACAAGGGGGAGCTGCAGAGCCCCAACTTTGTCCTTCAGCCACAACTGGGATAAATTCCAGTCCTCCTTTATAAACCACCTGGCGTGCTACGGGTGTGGCTTACAAAGGATCCAGCTACCTCCCAGAGGGAAGCCAGAGTTGGAAGATGACACTTGTGAAGCTTGCCTGTGGAGAAGGAAGGAGGCTGCAAGGCACCGGAGGAAAGGGATGGAGTTGTACTGTGCGTGTGACTGTTTGTATCAGTCCTTGGAGACTGCTTGGGTGGGACTGCCTTTCCCTGAATTAAAGGCTTTGGGTTGGACTGAACTGGTGCCGTTGCATGTTTCTGTAATATAAATGTAGATAGAGATATAGATATCTATCTCTATATATCTATATCTGCCTCTATCTATATATATCTATTACTATCTATATCTAGATATATAGATCTGTCTCTCTCTCTCTCTAAAGAGATATATAGAGAGATATGTCTAGATAAAGATAGATATATACAGTAGATATAGATATACAGATGTAGATATCTCTAAATCTATAGATAATATAAAGCAGACTATAACAATGTTGTGGTCTTGTATGTTATCATTCAATTGACAGTAACCACAAGAGGGTGTCAGAGAGCCCCAAATGTAGCAATACAGTTCTCTCTCTCTCTCTCCTATTTTATTTATATAAAAAAAGAATGTTCGCTTTTTTTCCTTCTTTATAATTTGCTTCAACATTCCATTGCGCAGAGAATCATAGTTCGCTTGCAGGAGTGATCTATTCGTGCTAATCTGAGACAGAGGCTGTGGGCCGAGGGGAGGGGGAAGCGTGTGACGTCAGGAGTGGGGAGTCTGTCTACCACTGTGTTTTGGAGTGTAACTTTCTTCCACTTAGCTAGCGATACCTTTCGTTTATTGATTTACTTTTTTGTCCTGTGGGATGGCTATTATAGGGTGTCCCAAAATTCACGCAAGAAGTAATTTTGATAGAGAACACAGGTTTTTAATTAAAAATTGTAAATTTTTAATTGATTCGTAAAGTATATAGTATAGGGTTATGTATGGAATAGCATATCGGGTAAATGGCCTCCACAGCTTTGCTGGCACATACGCACTCTTTTGTCGAAATTTTCCATGACCGTTTTGTATAAATGTGGCTGAATTTCGTTGATACAGCGCTCAATTTCCTCCTTCAAGGCGTGGGTGGTCGTGGGCTTGATGGCATAAACCTTAGACTTCAAAAAACCCCAAAGAAAAAAGTCCAACAGCGTTAAATGGTATGATCTGGGCGGGCAATTCTGATCACCAAAATGGGAAATTACACGACCAGGAAATGACTCATGCAGTAATTGAATTGTTTCTCGGGCTGTATGGCATGTTGCACCATCTTGTTGAAACCACATGTAGTCCACATCCATATCTTGCAATTTATGCACAAAAAGCTGGATTATCATGTTGCGATAGCAAGCACCATTAACTGTTATTGCCTGACCAGCCGCATTTTCGAAGAAGAATGGTCCGATGATGCCTTCACCCCAGAATTCGCACCAAACAGTGACACGTTGTGGATGCATTTGTTTCTCAACAACGCATTGTTCTTTCATGTAGCGCTCCATTTTTAATAACCCTGAACTGTGAGCTGTCACCCTGTCTTTTTTTTTTCGTTGGCAACACTTTACCGCACAAATGGCACCAAATTCAAATCTTGCGTGAATTTTAGGACACCCTCTATAAGAATATACTATAAATACAATAGTTTTTATTCCACAAAGCACCTTCCAATGAACACCTTTTCAACAATTAGCCACAATCTTATATATAAAGCAGACTGTAACAATCTTGCATTCTTGTATGTACTGTATGTTATCATCCAGTTGATGCTCAGAACATTTCTGGTGTGCTCTGTAAAAGTAATCTCCTTTGTCTGTTCTTCTTCTTCAAATTAAAAATATGAGCTGCTATGCTAAATACATTGGTTAGACAATCTGAACATTACTAATGAAAATGTAAGAAATGTGTTAAGTAATAAGAACCCTTGCAGTTTACTAATATGTTTAAGTTTAAGTAAGTCTTTTTTGTGCAGTTAATTCAGCTGCTCACAGTTGTATAGAACAACAAAAAAAATGGTTTAGATTCTGTTAGTTTTGAGAATTGCATCGCCCCTTCCACAGAGATTTGCATGTCCATTTTGGAAAAAGTTACAAAAAAAGTTAAGGGGTGCACCATCCATTTTCAGGCCTAGATTTATTAGCATTCTTTTCTTCACATACTAGCTTGTAGTGTGATACTGGGGGTTTTCTTCTGAAGCATACTGTGCAGACAGATAATAAGATGGTTTGAATCCTGGTGCATTTGCAGCTCTGAGTTTTTATTTATTTATTGTGTTCACGTTTCCAATTTACAAAGCAAACACTTTATTATTCTAACAGTGCCAGAGTAAAAAAGAAATTGGTGTATCTGCGTAGCTTTGCAGTTATCACAATCTGGAAACGTAGATATATGAAAATGTAGGTGTAATTAAAATTAAGCTGCTTGTTGAATACTGTCCAAAGGTTTCATTAATTGCAAATTAACATCACTTAGAAAATTGCAACTTAATAATTTTAAATGTCACTTGTCATGTGGTATGCAGTACAGAGTCAAGCTCAATATTTAAATCACAAAGACACATAAGTACTTAAAAGAGCTTGTAATAAACTGTATACCAAGTGGCAGCAAGTATTTGGCTTCACTTCAAAATTAAGGACAGATGCTCTGAATTTTGGACTAAGCATCAAAGACTTCCACTAACTTGATTGAATTCTTCATGGTAAATTTGTGTAATTACTTTTTTTTTTTTTTTTTTTTTTTTTTTTTTGGCAAAGTTGCAATCCCCCACAGGTTGGCCTATTATTTGTTCTGGCTATCACCATCATCATTTTGCCAGTGCAAAGATTATTTTAACACATTTCTGCATCCACCAGTCTGTTGCGGATTAGGCAGGATAAGGTTTGAAAAAAAAATCGTATTTAGTTGTCTGTGCCTGGGTGGAACTATATAGCTCAGACCCAATAGTGTTTCTTGTGTTGTACTACTGATTTCTTCAGTGAGTTAGAATATTGTATAAATGATGACTTCTATTTTTGCCATTTTAATTTGGAGAAAAGTTACATTACTTGGTATAAATGTTCCATATAGTAATGTACTCTAAGTGTAAAATATTACTGTACTTATGCTATTGCAGTATAAAGTTACTCATAATTTTTCACTCAAATTTGTAAATGTTAGATTTTCAAAACTAGCACTGAAGTTAGTTCATTTTGTTTTTTAAAGCCTATTTTATCCAAGTACAAGCAATACAGAAATAAAATTTGTTGTGACTGTATGAAAAAGGTAAATCATGCATTTATTTCAAGCATAATTGACTGCTGCAGTGGTTTTATTTACAGGCTGTTCAAGTCATAATGTTTCTCACATCCATTTCATTCCAAATGTTGCTGGCGTAGAGAAAACTTGTAGTCAGTAGAATTGTAGCTTTGATTGTTACTGAGGATTGTAGTTCTCCCAAGGAATGCTTTTCCTTGATGTTTTTGGTTTGCATCTTCTCTGCTGTTAACTGGCTATGTATGTTGCTGGCTGAACCTTATTTTAGCATGGCTTTATTTAAAAATTTACTAAGAGATATTGTTTAGAATAATATTTTCATTGTTATGCATTCTTATGAGCAAGGCCCTTAATCTGCAATTGCTCTGTCCTGGGTATCATGTTAATCTGCATCCAGCCCTGCAACCAGGTCCTCCAACTTACAGGGAAAGCCTGGGGATTGGTGGCAGGATTGGCACTTCAAAAAAAAAAAAAAAAAAACCCAAAAAAAAACCACCTCATACTGTTCCAGTGTGATGCTCGGGTGTCACCTGCTGCACTTGGGACCCAGTCCAGGTGGTTCGTCATGTGGTGGGTGCGGCAACACACTATCAGTGCATGCTCCCAACCTCTCTCTTATGGTTGTATACTTATGCTGTATTTATAGATCTCCATGATAACTACTATAAATTCATACAGGTTTTATTTCCTTATTTATTCTGTAGGTAATGAGGATTAGTTCTAATTTAGTAACAATTTATCTTACAGGTGTTGTTGAAGGAGACTTAGCCGCTGTGGAAGCATACAAGTCTTCAGGTGGTGATATAGCAAGGCAACTAACAGCTGATGAAGTACGGCTTTTAAATCGCCCTTCTGCTTTTGATGATGGCTATACTCTGGTACATTTAGCTATAAGATTTCAAAGACAAGATATGCTTGCCATTTTACTGACAGAGGTAAGTTGCTTTAAAAAATTGATATTTTGTTATAAGTGTATCCAGAGGTAAATATTCTTAACGAGAAAAGCGCTATATAAATGCAAAGAATTATTCTTCTTATTATTAACACTAGAATCCCTGAAGCCTATGAAAAAACTCTTAATCCTGGCCTACCTTAAATTCCTTCACACCTCTCCATCAGTGTCTTTTGTTTTGTAAATGTGTCGATCAGCACAAGCAGCCTGCTGTCCCATCCACCCCTTTGATGGAGCTCAGTTCGGGCAAAAAGTTCTCACAGCTTAAGCCAATGCACCATATCTGCGTGTGAGCTGCCTGGAGTTGTATAGGGTAAATAGTACAGTATATTGTTATTTGGAACACATCCATTTCATGCATGTTCCGCGTCTACAAAGATCTGGGTAAGTGTAGGATGAAAGGAAATAAATGCGAGGCATGAAATGCTGAACACACATCTAAAGCAGAAACCTTTTCCATGTTATACTACTAATAATAAATAATAATAATAATAATAATTAGCTGCTGCCTTATAACCGAAAGATTGCAGGTTCCAGTCCTGGCGCTCCGTGCTTTGAGTATTGAGCTGCAATTATTATTACTATAATATAATAAAAATGTACATTTGTTTTGTGTAAAGTAAATAGGACTTCCACCTGCAGCTAAAATCACTTTAGTACGTGAGCAGTTTGCCACGCTAGTGTTTAGATCTGACAGTGTCATGCTGATGGTGTATGCACCCCAAAAAGAAGAAGCCTTTGATTTCAGTTTGTAACAGCCGGTGTAAAGTTTTGCTGCCTGCAAAAAATATCGCTGAAGGGTGTAAGCAGACACACACACACACTGGTGAATCATGTCTCTTGTTATTACTTGAATTTTTTGTTATTCAGTTTTCATACATAAGTATTTTATTCTTAAATAAAAGCACACTTGTTTCGTTATTCCTTTGTGAAAGTGTTTTATTTTATATTCCTGTAACCACTTGAATGAAATCGAATCTGTCTCTTCCTCTCTCGTGCACACACACACCCACACACACACATTCATACATGAAAACCTCACTATTTGAAGACACTATGCCATTTGAACATGTTTTTTTCAATCTTGCCTGAACTGTAAGAAGTCTGTCTGCATTTTCAGTATCATGCACCATAATGCGGAGTACAGGCAAGATCGGGAAAAAAAAAAGGGGGATTTTAGTGTTAAACAATATTTAAAACTTTGTATATGCCACTAATAAATATCAACCATCAATTTGGAAACGTACAAGAAAAGCTGACATGAGCTAAGGAAAGCAACTAAATATTTTAAACATCGGTATAACAATAAACTGCATAGCAGTATAGCTGTAAACCTAGTATAGCAACTTTAATGACTCGAATTTCCAATATTTGGAAATACGAGCGTAAAAAGGTATGTCTAATTAGATTGTAGTCACATGCAGCACCACCTGATTAATTTTCAGTCTCTGTACATTACATAAGTTTGTTGATGTCTAACAGCTGGTCCATAAGGCAACCTGTCTAGATGGGATTTCAGGGCATGTTTTGAAATTTTGTACATCCTGTAGTGACCAATTATCAGAAATCTTCAGTGACATGTTTAGTGTTTCGGTGAGAGAATTGGTGGTCCTGTCTACTTTTTTTTTTTTAAAGTTATCCCTGTGTCTAAGAAAATAAAAGTGGACTTGGTGAATAACTACATAGTGGTAGCACTCACTCCTATTATGACAAGGTGATTTTGAGAAATGGGAACGGAGACACATTAAACAGTTTATTCCAGATAGTCGTCATTACCTCCAGTTTGCATAGGGGTACAGCCACTTCATAGAGAAGGCCCATATCCCTCACAAATCATACCATACTGGTACATGGTAACACTGTTACTTCAGCAAAGCTGACAAACACAACTCCTCAAAGTGGTCCAAAATCCAATCACAGAAGTAGGGACTGTTTGAGAGGTCTCAATATGTGGGGCTTGGCAGCATCACATGCTCTACACTGACACCAACACATGGGTAGTGTGTTTAAACCCCCTTCTTTACTCCTTGTTCACTTATGACCGTGCGGACAGACACTGCTCTAACTGTACTATATTATTAAATTTGCTGATGAAGCAACCATCATAGGTTCATCACCAAAAATAAACAGACAGCTTACTGCTGCCTCAGTGCTTCCTGGAGAACAATCTTGTTTTTATTGTCAGCAAAACCAAGGAGCTGATTGTAGAATTCAGAAAACAGATCACACTCCATTAGTATTGAAAGGGTCAGAAGCTTTAAATCCTTTAGAGTGACATTTACTGATGACTGAATTAGGGACAATGTATTTTGGCTTCTGTTAAGAAGGCTCACCACAGCCTTCCTCAGTTGTGTGCAGTACTTTTCTTTTTTTTTTTTTTGGTCCTGCTCTCAACTATTTATGCCTGCTTCTGAATGCTCCAGCATACTTTCTTTTACTCCCGCAAAAGGTTGCTCACCACTCCCAACTACATTCCCACTTTTGCCTTTTAAGGTGGTTGAATTTGACACATTGCTGTTACAAGAGTTCACTAATGCAAAGGGGAAAAGAACATCACATAATATGTTAATAAATCTGTTTGACTGTTTTTTCTTTTTCAGAGTTCAGTAAGAGTTGATATATTCCTATAGATATCTAGTAGTACTAGGGTGTTGTACCATGTTAGCCATTATGAATGTAGAGAAAAGCCAAGCAAAATGACACCTTTTATTGGCTAACTGAAAAGATTACAATATGCAAGCTTTCGAGGCAACTCAGGCCCCGTCTTCAACATCTTGCCTGAAGAAGGGGCCTGAGTTGCCTCGAAAGCTTGCATATTGAAATCATTTTAGTTAGCCAATAAAAGGTGTCATTTTGCTTGGCTTTTCTCAATAGATATCTAAATAGATATAGGTTGACCACGTATCTTCTCTTTCCCAGCAATGTCCCCTCTCTCTTTTTTTCTGGCTGGAATGTATAAAATCCCTAAAGTTGTCCAGTAATTTGTTTAGATTGTTATTTAGAATGACATATTTTATCCAGTCCATTTGTGACAGCTATATCTTGTGAACCTACAATCATCAATCAGATGTGTCCATTTGACTCGGGTGACAGCTAGGAGGACTGGGCGGAGCTGTGTTACTATTCAATACAAACTTATCAGGACAAAGAGTGCCCAGAAATGTATATATGAATATGTATGTGTGTCTGTATGATATACAGTACCATTCAAAAGTTTTAGCACACCTCAGCCTTTTTTCAATTTTTATGGAAATGCACACAGTTTAATGTCTTGAAATCAACAAATAAACTGGCAAATAAAAAAAAATAAGTCAAGGAATCATTAAGTTTACAAAATTTTGTTCAGATTTTTGATTCATCAAAGTAGCCACCTTTTGCTGATACAACAACCAACCTGGTAACCCATTTGATTTAGAATGCTAGTCACGCTATGCAAGTCACCAACCTTGCCTCCAGCAAAAGAACCCAAGACCATCACACTTCCTCCTCTGTGTCTGACAGTTTGTGTCACCATCTCAACAGAGTACAAACACCTTGCATGATAAGCCAAAGATTCCAAATTTTGATTCATCATTCGTTGGGCTGAGATGCGCCTGCCACGCAAGCTGGGGACCCTCAGAAACTTACCTTATGATTGAGTTGCAACTTTGGGTTTGCCAGATCTCTTGCTATCAGAGTTTCTTCCAGTTTCCAATTGCCTTTGGGTTGTGTAGGAAACTGTACTAACTAACACTTTGATTTTTTTTTAATTGCAATTTCTGTAAATGAAAAGCCTACACTTCTAAGGGTTATAGTGCTCGGTTTCATTTGTAAATTGCCGTTTTCTTGGCATTATCACTGGAATTTACAACTTTGTACAGTATAATATTGTCCAAGTAGTACTTCAGAGGGTGTACCAATACAGTCTGTTCCAACTCTTCTTTTAGAAAAACAATGGGTTTTTTCAAGTAATCAACAGATGTTGGGACAGATGTGCCAATTGTTTGCTTCAACTTGCAAGGCTTAATTTACTTTAATTGTTGCAGAACAGCTGCAGGTTGTAACCTATTATTTGTTCCCTAAAGATGGCCCATTTGAAAGATTCTGAAATTTCCTTTTTTTCAGTTTTTGCTAACCTAAACTTTATATTTAAACCTCTGGCAATTTTATGCTCACCTTTTCACCATTTTAGCTCATTCATTGCATTTCAACTAATTTCATTTGAAGATAAACTAGGGTGTTCTAAAACTTTTGACCACACTGTGTGTGTGAAAACATATTATATATATATATATATATATATATATATATATATATATATATATATATATATATATAAAATACATATCTAAATATTGTCCTATTAAATGTTAGTTTAGCATACATTTTATATGCATTTATCCAACTATCTGCTGTGAGGAATATTGGGTTATGTTTCTATCAAGTGTTGTGCTTTGTCCATTTAAATTTATTAATAGCAATGTGTAGCCTGCATCCAAAAACAGCACAGTCTTGTCCATTTGTTCATCCCCATGTTTGTTCTACTTTCAGTAGTCATATAAATATGACTTGATTCTTTCAAGCCCAAAGATGAGAAAACCTTCCTTAGTTCTCCTGCAGTAATTTCCCTGGTTTGATCTTCTATGAAGTAAGAATTCTGAAGGCTCCTGTTTCTCAGTTTCAGTTGTGGTCTGCATAATGAATAGTGAGAAATACTGTATGGAAAGTATGACTAAGTAGTCTGGCTTGATGATTAAATTGGTCATTGGAGAAAAGAATGCAGGACTGCTGATTTTCTTCTTAACCCTGTTTCAGCATTGTGTATGGCATTCTGGTGTACATATTTGAATAAAATATTTATCTCCCATCTTGGATTCAAGGTGTGAATCAATTTTCTGAAGCCTTCTTTATCTATGGTCTGAATCAGTTCTGTGCCTTTCACTAGGCAATTGTATTTTATATCCCACGGGTTTTCGTCTTTCTGTCATATGGTTTGCCAGATGAAAACTATGCTTTAATTGAATAGTGTTCATAATGTGCTTTGTAGTACATTAGCAGTTTTCATGTGTTTTAAAAAGTTATTGGTGGTTCCACCTTTAGTCACCACAGCATGACAACAATTTTTATTTCTTGGATAAATTCAGAAACTCTGAAATCAAGGCAATTCCAAATAACTAAAGACCCTTTTTATGCAGCTTTAACATTCTGCCTTTTTAAAAAATATTTCTGTATCGCTTTCAGACTCAGTTCTGTTTATTTTACACTTAAGCCACTCTTCAAAAAGAGTTGTTTGCTGTGCATTGCTCAGGCAAGCAAGCAAGGAGAGTCTCACACCTCAAAAGAGCAATGTAGGTGTTTTGTGTGTGTGTTTGCTCTTTTTTGTTAAATTTAGAGGATTTTTTAGAATATGAGAACTTATTTAATGAATTATGGCAAAATAAAATGGAGGAGGGGAGTGCGTTTTAGACCTAGGGGGCTCAGTTTATTTAGTAATGCAGATGTCGCAATGTCCTGAATGTTGTAATTAAATGCCCAAGTTAAACAGACTGTAGTACCTGAGTGATCTAAAAGTCAGTTTGCTCTGGTAGGGTGACTGTCATCATGCGTACTACACTTTCAGAACCACTGGTACTTAGCCTATAGTCTTTATATAGTGATGTCTCAGAAATTTTATCCTCATATTTTCATGGAGAGCAGAAATAAAAATTTCTGACACGGTGGGCTTTATTGGGGCCTGCAGAGACCAACGATGAACAACAGCAAATAATAAGTCATCCATGAAAAAAATTGCAAATTACTCTTGTTGCATACTCCACTTATCAGTTGTCAAATTAATAGCATGTAACATCCAAAATGTATGTTTTCTGTTAATATATTGCGAAATTGTTCCAAAAAGTGAGAGTAGTTCAAAAATATGCAAAAATCAAGCTTTTGATTTGAAGGCCTACTTCTTCCTTTATTCAGTGGTCAAGAGCTCTGTCTTCAATTCACAAGCTTAAGACCACTTGAATGTGTTTTAAAGAGAATTACAGATTGAGCCCATACTAATATATCGAAGGGGGGGTGGTGGTTTGCGTAAGCTTCACCAAAAGTCATTACAATGCAAAATCTTTAGAAGACCATTTCTGTTTGTAGTGTTATCAACATTACTAGTACAACAGGAAATCTTGTAACTTCACACTAGTGAACAGTTTTTGCTGTTTAGTTTATTAAATAATTTTTTAAATGATTTTTTATGAATATATATGCAATCTTAAAATACAGATTGATACTTGATAATACTTTTGGCTTAAAAAGTTTACTTATTTGGTAAGTTTTAATGATTTTTTTCCACATTGGGACCTTGGTAACTTCATTTTAAAATGTAAGAGCAGGGCTAAGTATTCCTTTTAAAGTTATAGAAAAATTCTTCTCATTAGAGCACAATTTAATGTTGCAAACTAAAATATGCCATGATTTTGAAGAAATAACTTAGACTTAAAACAATACTTATCCTTTAACTAGACAATTAAATTTGCAATAATCAAATTTGTTCAAATATATTTTAGAAAAATTGTTTTTGTGTTATTGCAAAATTGCTAGAAACTTTCTACTCGTTACTAAAAGCTTTTCTTGCTATTGTGTTGTGCTTAGTTTAAAATGTTAATATTCTCTTACTGTGTTTCAAGTTACATCTTTTACTTCTCCATGCTTTTTAGGTGTCACAGCAGTCTGCAAAATGCATCCCTGCAATGGTGTGTCCTGAGTTGACTGAGCAAATCCGTAGAGAAATAGCAGCATCACTTCATCAACGCAAGGGAGACTTTGCATCTTACTTTCTAACTGACCTTGTAACATTTACATTGCCTGCAGGTATTAAAATGTATTAGTGTTCTTGTAAATGCATCTCAAGGGACAGCTTTACTAATTTTAAAAGCTTTTGTGATATTTACGGGTTCAAAACCTAAGCCTAGTGTGAGATTATTTTACTCAGGTTTTTTTTCCTTCAGTGAATGATTATTGAAGCTTGTAGTGTAATGTTTTTGTCATTCCAAATTATTTTTTTCAACACAGTTGCAGCTGATTAACATTATGCTGACTTTGTTTCTTCTAGAATTATTGTAGAACTTTTCAGTTTTAAAGAAACAATTCAAAGCAGTGACTCCTTAAATATTAACATAAGAATATGTATGAGATTTATAATAAAATTACTGAATCCAGATTATGGCAGCACACTGTATCTTAATTTTGGGGTGATTGCTATTAAAAAACAGACACATTTGACTGAATAACCCTGGAAGTTTTGTTCTGTTTGCTATTTTATTCCAAACCACTGAAACTCAGAATAAATGTTTTTTCTTAAAAGTAATAAAAGAAAATATTCTTTTTGCCTCATATGTATTTAATTCTTGTGTGGAAGTGCTCAGTTTATGCAAGTTCAAAACAATTGCTTACAGTTATCCCCCACCAGTGAATCATTAAAATAACTTGTTCTGTTTAACTATAAATGTAGAAGTTATTATTGGACAGGTTGTGAATCTGAAGGACTTCTGTGAAAATGAAGGCTAAAGAGATTATAATTGAATTTCTAGGTAAAGTAAAATTTAAAGTGGAAGCTATGTTTAAACTATGCAGACACAGCCTAGAAAAGGTTATCCCTTAAATAGATCCCTTAAACAGGCACTTTTCTGAAGGGAGAAGTCAACAATCACTTTGAATGAGCAACAATAGAGTTCACTAGAGGGGATTGGAGTAAAAATAAGCCAGTTACCCATATCAAGAGCTCTGCATAACACATGCCTGCATGGGAGGGTGAACCTCTAAGATTGTTCCTAAACAGTGTGCATACTCAAAGATGACTTAAAGCTCTTATTCCTGCAAAAGGTTGCTCTACAAACTGTATATGACATTAAACATCACATAAAGTAGGAGTGCACTGTAATACAATGGTAATACTACAGATTTGCTTTAACCTTCAGTCAGACTTCAATGCTAACCTTAATTTTGCCACTCTTATTTATGAAATATTAGAAGATTGAGCAGTATTCACTACCAAAGACTTGGGCAACTTTTCATGAACAACCAGCTGTCTTTCAGATCACTAAGATCTTATTTTCGTGCAGTGCTGGATCAGTACTAAAATTTTTGACTTTGGTATTGAGGCCAGCTTTCAGCTCTCAGAACCAGTAACAAAATGGTTCTGAATCAAATAGCAGTTAACTCCCTCACCCCACCCCTTCCCCCATTTCACAGCTGCTGGATTTGCCTAGCCTGCAAACACGCCCTACTTCCTTCTGTGACACATTTTGCTGCTTTTTCTCTTGTGTTCGGTGCAGGGCTTTATTTCTCTTAGTGCATATCAATTTTCAGTTTTTATATTTGAATAAAGAGGCAATGAATTAGCCTGCATTGTGGTCATCATAAACTGTTTTTAAAACAAATGAAGGTCACATCTGTGCATCTTTTTGGTCACACAGTGATCTTGTTCAATATGAATTGTGAGGTACAAGAGACAATCAAAACTATAGGAAACACATAGGGACTTCTATTTATCATACATGCTTACCCTGTTTGGTCTGGTCTTGTGATTAACTGGGAAAAGTGCAAGCTGCTTACAATTGTCAAAAAAGGTGCAAACTACTTAACTGTCCTTCTAAAGCCTCTTGTTGTAAATTGTAAATTATAGTAATCCATTATAAGAAGGCTTCATAGTGTCTCTGAAGCATCTTTTTATTTTATTAAAGTAATTTAATTGACTTGATGCATGCATATTTGCCATTCACCTTTGAATGAATATATTTTATCAGAAATTATGATTAACCATATATAGTGTAAAGCAAATGAGTGCTGCTTATTGACAAGCATTCTTTGCCTTTTTGCATACAGATATTGAGGATCTTCCTCCATCAGTTCAAGAGAAACTTTATGACGATGTTTTGGACAGAGATGTTCAGAAAGGTAACTTTTTTTAAGAATCTGGTTCTTTTTATAATTATTATTTTTATTTTGTAGTTTGTAATCACTGTGTGTTGCCTACAGGTGTTGTACCACCTAGTTCCATTCTTGGTTGTGGTCAGCAATATGAAGGCTGCAGAATAAACATGTTTGCAATGCAGTAGTAAGAGCTTCCTACTCATAAGTCCATAGTTTTAATCTTGACCCAGTCACTTTGGATGTAATGCAAGAAGCACCAATTATCATCATCTGTGTCTGTCAGTTTGTACACCTGAAGCAAGCAGTCACGAGTGAAATAGATTTTTTTAACATTTAGTAGACTTACTCTTCAAGAAAAATTCAATTTATATTAAGGTATCTTGAATACAGTAGTTTGTATAATTGTTTTTTAAAATTTGATAAATTACCTTTTAAAACCCATTGATAGATTATCTAAATCATCCATTTTAAAGTGGATTAATAATCTGCATAATTTTTTAATTACTGATTAATCTGCTGTTTCGGATTTACCTTAAGAGATGTTATTTCACCTTTTATTCAGTTATTTATTTTTTTTAAATGCAGAGTTGTTTCACTTATCAACAAATACACTATTTTTTGTTCAGGTGAAGAGCTGAAAATGTTGTGTTTTGCAGTTTGTTGATATTAGACATTAATAATTCCCTAGCGAGTGGGGCAGTATAATGCACGGCTTCCTCCGTTTCGCCACCACGCTGACAATGATTTCATAAGGAAATGGGGATAGTCAGCTTATGCAAATGAAGGTCAACTGTAGAAGCAACGTGAAAGGAGCAAAGTTTGGCAAAGCTCAGAGAAGACATTTAATTTAGCAAGTGTAATTTCACGCAAATGATCCAGCAAGAAATGTGTTTAATATATGTTAAACCCCAAACAACCCCTTTCATGTTACAGTAATCCCTCCTCAATCGCGGGGGTTGCATTCCAGAACCCCTCGCGAAAGGTGAAAATCCGCGAAGTAGAAACCATATGTTTATATGGTTATTTTTATATTGTCATGCTTGGGTCACAGATTTGCACAGAAACACAGGAGGTTGTAGAGAGACAGGAATTTTATTCAAACACTGCAAACAAACATTTGTCTCTTTTTCAAAAGTTTAAACTGTGTTCCATGACAAGACAGAGATGACAGTTCCGTCTCACAATTAAAAGAATGCAAACATATCTTCCTCTTCAAAGGAGTGCGCATCATGTACAGAGAATGTCAGAGAGAGAGAGAAAAAAAAGCAAACAATCAAAAATCAATAGGGCTGTTTGGCTTTTAAGTATGCGAAGCACCGCCGGACAAAGCAGCTGCAAGGAAGGGAACAATGTGAAGGTAGTCTTTCAGCATTTTTTAGAGGAGCGTCCGTATCCTCTAGGCCAGTGTGCGAACAGCCCCTCTGCTCACACCCCCTCCATCAGGAGCAGAGAATGTCAGAGAGAGTGAGAGAGACAGAGAAAAACAAACAATCAAAAATCAATACGTGCCGTTCGAGCTTTTAAGTATGCGAAGCACCATGCGGGAAGCATGTCGCTTGACAAAGCAGCTGCACGGAAGGGAGCAAAGTGAAGATAATCTTTCAGCATTTTTAGACGAGCGTCCGTATCGTCTAGGGGTGCGAACAGTCCCCCTGCTCACAGTCCCTCCGTCAGGAGCAGAGAATGTCAGAGCAAGAGAGAGAGAGAGAGAGAGAAAAGCAAACAATCAAAAATCAATACGTGCTGTTTGATCTTTTAAGTATGCGAAGCACCGTGCGGGAAGCATATCGCTTGACAAAGCAGCCACATGTAAGCCCAGCAAGGAAGGGAGCAATGCGAAGGTAATCTTTCAGTGTTTTTTGAAGAGCGGCCGTATCCTCTAGGGGTGCGAACAGCCCCTGTGCTCACAATATATTTGAGGAGTTTTATTTAATATGTAATACATGCTCTGATTGGGTAGCTTCTCAGCCATCTGCCAATAGCGTCCCTTGTATGAAATCAACTGGGCAAACCAACTGAGGAAGCATGTACCAGAAATTAAAAGACCCATTGTCCGCAGAAATCCGCGAACCAGCAAAAAATCCGTGATATATATTTAAATAGATAGATAGATAGATACTTTATTAATCCCAATGGGAAATTCACATTCTTCAGCAGCAGCATACTGATACAGTCATACACGGAGCTGCTGAAAAGGAGTGTTCAGAACTTTAAAAATATCTTCGTTATACATGTTTAATTATGCCATCCATTCAGAGTTGCGCCCATCTCTTAACGAGTCGCCAGCACATCGCAGGATGAATACAAGCAAAACATACACTAGCAGGGTCAATATAGCATAACAAAAACCCACATCCTACATGACTTTGAAAGGAAACTGAAGCACGCCGAGTAAACCCACCAGAAAAACATGCAAATGCAAGGCAGGCACGCCGCCATGCCCCCATATGATTAATGCATGCTTTAATGCATTTCACCATGAAAATTATATTAAGTATTTATCTTAGCATTCTAAATGTTCAGAGAGCAGGAAGATCATGAAGTGAATGTATTCTGTGCGGCGATCGCTGCCGGCGCCTCCTCTTAGTGCAAGAAGAAGTTAGTTTAAGAATCTCGGAGAACACTTAACACAAAGCATTTAATGTGCTATATAACTTATGACGGGGTTTGAGAAAATCTAGTAAATTAAGTATTCATTTTACGATGAAGTTTAGTTTACGATGTTCTACTTTAATGACAAATTACGAGAGTAAAGTCAACATGTCGACTTTATTCTCGTCATAAGCGTCAAGATTAAAGTGGAAATGTCGAGAATAAAGTCAACATGTCGTCACACTATTACACAGTACCCAGGTATATTACACTGCATTGAAAACAAATAAAACAAGTAGAACTTGGCTTGCAGTATTATCCAGTAGTATAGAAACAGTATTTACACATCCGACCTTTTAAAACTAAAGTATCTTCAGGCGACGGACATGACTCCTTTTTTTCGGCAAAAGTTCTTCTGTTCATCATGTTCAACTTTATCGTCGGCTTCAGTTTTGGAATGTTCTCTGTCCATTTTCAGCGTACAATACCTACGCTACCGCTACCTATTTGGTGGTGTAGCAGTGAAAAAGAGCCCCTGCGCAACAAATTTGTGTTTAGCAGTGTAGCAGTGAAAAAGGATCCCCACTTGAACAGTTTCCCGCTGCGCCACGTTCCGAACGTCATTTAGGCAATTTAAACCGGTGTTGAGGTATAAGAAAAATCCATATCATATAAAAAAATAAAAAACGGTTTTCGCTATGAACCGGTATACCGCCCAGTACTTCTATCTATCTATCTATCTATCTATCTATCTATCTATCTATCTATCTATCTATCTATCTATCTATCTATCTATCTATCTATCTATCTATCTATCTATCTATCTATCTATCTATCACTTCATCTGCCTTT